>NC_064614.1:861590134-861893164 GCF_023898315.1 Schistocerca nitens
TTCTATGAGAGAAAGTCATTTGGTCGATTGTGTCTTGTTTATGGAGCAATGGAAGAAAGTCATTTGGTCGATCGAATCTTGTTTCACACAGTTCCTATTTTTGGCCGAGTTCATGTCTCCTGTACGCCGTCCCAGGTCTAGGATACAGACTGCCTGCTGCTAGGAGTGAAACATGGCCGGGTTTAGATGATGATTTGTCCAGCTATGTTCTGATAGTTCATGGGCCCTACGGTTACTCTGCAACGCTGCATTTTTTCCTGATCAGGTCCATCCAGTGGAACACTATTTGATTCCCATTGTTGATGTTGTGTTCAAACATGACAGGTTCCTTGCTCATGCAGCTCTCATCGTGCAGGACTGGTTTTGTGAGCACGATGATGGACTGTCGTACCACCCCTGTGCACCACATTCATCAGATCTCAGTATCATTGAGCGTTTGTGGTCTACTATGGAGACAAGGGTGCTTGGCCGCTATCATCCTCTGTCATCAATACCTCAACTTGCTACTGTTTTGCACGAAGAATGGTGTAAGATTCCCTTGAAAATCACGAAGACCATCTGTTTATCATCTTTTACACGATTGGGAGCTGTTTTGAATGTCAACGATATCTTTACACCATACTACGAACGGAAATGTGTTGTATTTTCCGTTCTTCTATATTTTTGTCCAATTTCTGTACATGTCCTGGCATTGAATTTATGGACTGCGAGTACCACGTTATTGAGTACTCGGAGAAGTGCCACTGCTGCAGATACACTGTTGTCTATCTTCATTGTATAACATCTACATCTACATCTACATCCATACTCCGCAAGCCACCTGACGGTGTTTGGCGGAGGGTACCTTGAGTACCTCTATCGGTTCTCCCTTCTATTCCAGTCTCGTATTGCTCGTGGAAAGAAGGATTGTCGGTATGCCTCTGTGTGGGCTCTAAGGGCGCTGCTCTCCGTTGGATCTTCTCTATCTCTTCTATCAACCCTGTCTGGTACGGATCCCACACTGCTGAGCGGTATTCAAGCAGTGGGCGAACAAGCGTACTGTAACCGACTTCCTTTGTTTTCGGATTGCATTTCCTTAGGATTCTTCCAATGAATGTCAGTCTGGCATCTGCTTTACCGACGATCAACTTTATATGGTTATTCCATTGTAAATCACTCCTAATGCGTACTCCCAGATAATTTATGGAATTAACTGCTTCCAGTTGCTGACCTGCTATATTGTAGTTAAATGATAAAGGATCTTTCTTTCTATGTATTCGCAGCACATTAGACTTGCTTACATTGAGATTCCACTGTCATTCACTGCACCATGCGTCAATTCGCTGCAGATCCTCCTTCATTTCAGTACAACTTTCCATTGTTACAACCTCTCGATATACCACAGCATCATCCGCAAAAAGCCCCAGTGAACTTCCGATGTCATCCACAAGGTCATTTACGTATATTGTGAATAGCAACGGTCCTACGACACTCCCCTGCGGCACACCTGAAATCACTCTCACTTCGGAAGACTTCTCTCCATTGACAATGAGATGCTGCGTTCTGTTATCTAGGATCTCTTCAATCCAATCACACAATTGGTCTGATAGTCCATATGCTCTTACTTTGTTCATTAAACGACTGTGGGGAACTGTATCGAACGCCTTGCGGAAGTCAAGAAACAAGGCATCTACATCTACATCTACATCTACATTCATACTCCGCAAGCCACCCAATCTACCTGGGAACCCGTGTCTATGGCCCTCTGAGTCTCGTGGACGAATAGCGCGACCTGGGTTTCACACGATCGTCTTTTTCGAAACCCATGATGATTCCTACAGAGTAGATTTCTAATCTCCAGAAAAGTCATTATACTCGAACATAATACGTGTTCCAAAATTCTACAACTGATCGACGTTAGAGATGTAGGTCTATAGTTCTGCACATCTGTTCGACGTCCCTTCTTGAAAACGGGGATGACCTGTGGCCTTTCCCAATCCTTTGGAACGCTACGTTCTTCTAGAGACCTACGGTACACCGCTGCAAGAAGGGGGGCAAGTTCCTTCTCGTACTCTGTGTAAAATCGAACTGGTATCCCATCAGGTCCAGCGGCCTTTCCTCTTTTGAGCGATTTTAATTGTTTCTCTATCCCTCTGTCATCCATTTCGACATCTACCATTTTGTCGTACTGATTTGGGACCGTTGCGGTTTTTCCTTCAAAGCTGTCAGGTGACAGTCTGTAGTCCTGCAACTGACATTACTCTTTATACCATTCCTCGAATACCGGAGCCATTGGAATGCCGAGGTTTTGTATAAAATGGTTACATGAGATACGAACAGGGGTTGGCTCACTGCTTATCAGGAGTGAGAGTTTCGGAGTCCACGGACGCGCACCGGTACGCTGCGATATCCACAGACCGCGTGTTAAATTTTTAACGCCGCAGTCTGTCCATTCCAATTCTCTGGAATTTAATGGGAGCACAACAATTTTCAAAACCGATATTGCCCTCCGAGATGAGCACTCCACATCGTTTAGTGCGCAGGATGTGGTTTGTGGAACAGGAAATCACGCGGCAGAGCGCGCCGAGAGAAACGACCACTAAAAGCCGCCAGTTCGCGGGGATGACCATTGCTGCGTGGTGCCACTGCTGCCAACCTGCCATCACAAGATTCAATGCCCGACGTGCTTTCGCTCATCACGACAATTTGCGCTGATAGGAACATAGCAGCAGCAAACAGCGACTGCTTTGTCGCGAACACACGGCGAAAAATTAACAGGCTGTTGGTCAAGGAATAGTAATTTCATCACAGCTGTAGATAATTTACCCTAAGTCGATATAACCGTCTTGAGAGATTAAGAAACTGTTTATATAATTAAAGTAATTCTCATTCATTTTTGCATCTCAGCTGCTCATTTTTAATTACATTTCATGTTTCGAGCACTTATGTCCCTCTTCAGTACTCTGATATATGGTTCTGCGTAGACAAGACTGGTTGCTGACGCAACTACTTGAATCTGAAGATGATCCAAAGTGCTCGAACCATCAAAGTAATTAAAAATGTGCAACTGAGACGGAACAGTAGATGAAAATAACCTCAAGAAGGTAATTTAGCTTGTATTAACGAAGAATCTGCGAGGGTAAGTAAAAAAGAGTCTGTTCTACATTTTGTCTTATTTATTTCAACGACTGCAAAATTCACAACATCGATTTTTACTCTGTCCTTTGCTCCATTGTAACACACACTGTAAGGGGTACTACTGATGACAGTGATATGACGTAGCCAGTCGTACCGCTTAAGCGTCGCTGTTTCACCGGACATTCAGAGCGTTTTCGGCAGGAGGCATTATCTAACTGTTTCGATTAACAATTTGTTGTTGAGGCTTCGTGTGGAATGGTCGTATGCAGTCGAGTACCACAAAGAATCTATGGACAGTTGCAGATGCTGATAAAATATGACAATTTAGTGTGGTGACTCGATACAGCTACTAACAATTTTAAGAAGGGCTTGTTTGCCATCAGCTGTAAAAATTTATTTTTCATTTCCTATCGATTACGTCGTAGCGACCATATGCACAGAAAGAAGAAAAGCTGTAAATTAGATGGATATGCAGTTCAACTTTCATCTGCATAAATTGAGAAACATCAGAGTCACTAAACGTTCATTGAACAACTTGTAAGAGACCACGTCTTGGATACCAGCACAAAATTGGCTTCACTATGATTAACCAGGTCAATCATTAAGATACTAAAACGAATACTGACGGCTCGTCCTCGTGTTGCTACCTCAATAATCGATCTGATTAATCATATGGTTCAAATGGCTCTGAGCACCATGGAACTTAACATCTGAGGTCACCAGTCCCCTAGAACTTAGAACTACTTAAACCTAACTAACGTAAGGACATCACACACATCCATGCCCGAGGCAGGATTCGAACTTGCGTCCGTAGCGGTGACGCGGTTTCAGACTGAAGCCCCTAGATCCGCTCGTCCACAACGACCGGATGGTTAGTCATAGTGCAGTGCCTTAACACAGGGCTTCAGCACTTGACTGTAACACCTCCAAGCTGATCACTGTACTGTAACAGTATAAAACGTATCAGACGATTGACGCTGAGTTGCTACGTTAATCGCCAGAATTTTTTCTACATTGATAGTATTTATGTTCCATTTTCATATCATATTGAAGCAGTAATTGTTTAATTTTCTCAGATTAGATGATAAGAACCGCCGAAATTAGCCATTAGTCATTTACATAAAAGAACTGTGTTCTTATGTGAATTACAGAACAAGAAACCACAATTTAGTTATAAAATAACAAACAAAGTGTAGAAGTTCCTTCACGCTCATAGGTGACGCATAATTTTGAATGACATTCGAATAACTCACTAACAAGCTAACGTTAAAGGAAATTCTGTATGCTAATTCAGGAAGGAATGAAATGATCATACGGCATCGATGGCGTGGAGTCCCCCATTTGGAAGTTCGGCTGTCGAGTTGCAAGCCTTTTCAGCTGATGCCACATTGGGTAGCATGCGTGTCGATGATGATGAAACGATGATGGGGGACAACACAGCGCCCAGTCTCTGAACGGAGAAAAGCTCAAACCCGGCTAAGAATCGTACCCGGGCCCGCTGAATCGCAGTCAGACGCGCTGACTACTCAGGTAAGGAGGCGAACTACCCAGGAAGAAAGAGTAACAGACACAGACGAAGTAATTAGTATGCAGGTTGTTGGGGATATAACTGCAGTATTCTTATTGGCGGCTAAGGATAGGATACAAAGCATCGTTACATCAATATTTGCTTCACTTGCAGACTAATAATTACAGGTATTATGAGTCGTATGTTTTTAGGTTGGTTAGTACCACCAAGTACAGGTGGCAACAGCAAGCCATTAGTGCTTATTTTTCGTTGGACAGCAGGTCAGGTGTTGAGTTGTGGACATTTGGAAGCAAAACGGTGAGTCTCAACTGACGCGCGTAGTCCACCTTAGTGGTGCAGTTATGACCATGCAGAAGACATTAGGTAGTAAATTATGTCACATGTTTGTGCGAAGACTTAGACACAGAGAAAAAACAACTAACACATAGAAGTAAGTACATATTAAGATACCAACGATCACAATATCTGCACTTACTAAGTACTCATTAAACAGGAACTTAGGAGTTGTCAACCAATAGGCTGCATTGTCTGACTCAGAAACCTAGAAATCCACGAAGTTCATCATAGAATTCATAACATGTTGCGACTCACTTGTTAGTAGCTACGATTAACGTACTAGTTTCCAATTTTGTGTCACATAATGTGAAAGAAATGAATAAATTCCGCTATCAAATAGATTTTTAACCGCGGACAACTGCGGTTTTTACCGGACGCCCTATGAATTCAGCTACTGCGTGGCACTAGGTCTTTTATTTCCCGACCCACAGCTTCGTTTCCAGCCTTCCGCTTAAGCACAATATTGCTGTAGCCAGTTGGCAGGCGGCAGAAGGGGAGGTACGCAATCTGGGTTGAGGGGTGCGGCGCGGTGCTGCGGGCCCGCGACTTTGGCGGCGGCGGGTGTGGGGCCTTTATGGCTCACTAGCGCGCCCATCGCATCTGCATCTAAATGGCTAGCCTAACCGCCGCGGGGTCGGACAGATAACAAAACGACGACGACGGCGACGCTGCCGTGCCTGCCTCAGCCATTATTGTCCAATATATCCACCGGTTACGGCTGCCGTGCTTGATCTCTTAATAAAACCGCGACAAAAATGTCGCATGCGCACTTCGACTGCTGTTGCCATTTTTCCTCTTTCCCAGGGGTTTCGCTTGCGCGTCCGCGCCCGAGTAATTTCTACTGCCGCGCGCTCTAATTTCCAAGCGCAGTGGCACTCACAGTCTTATATTATATACTCTCTGGACAGCGTTCAACGAAATTAAACGCGGCAGTGAAAACGTTGGCCGGCTTCAGAACTGCGTTTTTGCCTTTTATCAACAGTGGCGGGGCAGAGATTACATCTCACTGCGCTTTAGCGATTTAGGTGCATTTCACAGTCTCATCACTCCAGACGGCATGCCAAATCGAAGAAAGTTACGCCAATAAATTCTGGACCGTTCTGAAGGTACTTGTTTATAATGGGTGTAAATGGTTCAAATGGCTCTATGCACTTTGGGACTTAACATCTGAGGTCATCAGTCCCCTAGACTTAGAACTACTTAAACCAAACTAACCTAAGAACATCACATACATCCATGCCCGAGGCAGGATTCGAACCTGCGACCGTAAAAAAAAAATGTATGTGAGTTCTTAAGGGACCAAACTGCAGAGGTCATGGGTCCGTGAACTTTACACACTACTTAAACTAACTTAAACTAACCTATGTTAAGAACAACACACACATACCCATTCCCGAAGGAGAACTCGAACCTCCAGCGGGAGGGGCCTTGCAGTCAGTGACATGGCGCCTCTAACCGCCTCTAACCGCCTCTAACTCAGCCGACCGTAGCAGCACCGCGGTTCTGGACTGAAGCGCCTAGAACCGCTCTGTCACATCGGCCGGCCTATAGGTGGTGTATCTGTGGTGGAACACTATCAAGGACAACGGGAACCGCTAAAAGAGCTGACGAAGATAACGAGCGGATTCACAATTCTGGTGTGGGGCTAGGGGACAGTGAGTGCCACAGTGCCCTTCTATCCACCCCCTCCGTTCCCCCGCTAAATAATGTCATCGCTCGGACTTAGTGCGTGCCACAGATATGTACCGTGTTAATAACAAAACATTATGATACACACCAAAGAATATTTAAGGTTTGTTGTTGTTGTTGACCTCAGTCCTGAGACTGGTTTGATGCAGCCCTCCATGCTACTCTATCCTGTGCAAGCTTCTTCATCTCCCAGTACCTACTGCAGCCTACATCCTTCTGTATCTGTTTAGTGTATTCATCTTTTGGTCTCCCTCTACGATTTTTACCCTCCACGCTGCCCTCCAATACTAAATTGGTGATCCTTTGATACCTCAGAACATGTCCTACCTACCGATCCCTTCTTCTAGTCAAGTTGTGCCACAAACTTCTCTTCTCCCCAATCCTATTCAATACCTCCTCATTAGTTATATGATCTACCCATCTAATCTTCAGCATTCTTCTGTAGCACCACATTTCGAAAGCTTCTATTCTCTTCTTGTCTATACTATTTATCGTACATGTTTCACTTCCATACATGGCTACACTCCATACAAATACTTTCAGAAACGACTTCCTGACATTTAAATGTATACTCGACGTTAACAAATTTCTCTTCTTCAGAAACGATTTCCTAGCCATTGCCAGTCTACATTTTATATCCTCTCTACTTCGACCATCATCAGTTATTTTGCTCCACAAATAGAAAAACTCCTTTACTACTTTAAGTGTCTCATTTCCTAATCTAATTCCCTCAGCATCACCCGATTTAATTCGACTACATTCCATTATCATCGTTCTGCTTTTGTTGATGTTCATCTTATATCCTCCTTTCAAGACACTGCCCATTCCGTTCAACTGCTCTTCCAAGTCCTTTGCAGCCTCTGACAGAATTAAAATGTCATCAGCGAACCTCAAAGTTTTTATTTCTTCCCCATGGATTTTAATACCTACTCCGAATTTTTCTTTTGTTTCCTTCACTGCTTGCTCAATATACAGATTAAATAACATTGGGGCGAGGCTACAACCATGTCTCACTCCCTTCCCAACCACTGCTTCCCTTTCATGTCCCTCGACTCTTGTAACTGCCATCTGGCTTCTGTACAAGTTGTAAATAACCCTTCGCTCCCTGTATTTTACTTTCAGAATTTGAAAGAGAGTATTCCAGTCAACATTGTCAAAAGCTTTCTCTAAGTCTACAAATGCTAGAAACGTAGGTTTGCCTTTCCTTAATCTTGCGTCTAAGATAAGTCGTAGGGTCAGTATTGCCTCACGTGTTCCAATATTTCTACGGAATCCAAGCTGATCTTCCCCGAGGTCGGCTTCTACCAGTTTTTCCATTCGTCTGTAAAGAATTCGCGTTAGTATTTTGCATCCGTGACTTATTAAACTGATAGTTCGGTAATTTTCACATCTGTCAGTACCTGCTTTCTTTGGCATTGGAATTATTATATTCTTCTTGAAGTCTGAGGGCATTTCGCCTGTATCATACATCTTGCTTACCAGATGGTAGAGTTTTGTCAGGACTGGCTCTCCCAAGGCCGTCAGTAGTTCTAATGGAATGTTGTCTACTCCTGTGGCCTTGTTTCGACTCAGGTCTTTCAGTGCTCTGTCAAACTCTTCACGCAGTATCGTATCTCCCATTTCATCTTCATCTACATCCTCTTCCATTTCCATAATATTGTCCTCAAGTACATCATCCTTGTATAGACCCTCTATATATTCCTCCCACCTTTCTGCTTTCCCTTCTTTGCTTAGAACTGGGTTTCCATCTGAGCTCTTGATATTCATACAAGTGGTTCTCTTTTCTCCAAAGGTCTCTTTAATTTTCCTGTAGGCAGTATCTATCTTACCCCTAGTGAGATAAGCGTCTACATCCTTACATTTGTCCTCTAGCCATCCCTGCTTAGCCATTTGGCACTTCCTGTCAATCTAATTTTTGAGACGTTTGTATTCCTTTTTTCCTGCTTCATTTACTGCATTTTTATATTCTCTCCTTTCATCATTTAAATTCAATATTTCTTCTGTTACCCAAGGATTTCTACTAGCCCTCGTCTTTTTACCTACTTGACACTCTGCTGCCTTCACTACTGCATCTCTCAAAGCTACCCATTCTTCTTCTACTGTATTTCTTTCCCCCATTCATGTCAACTGTTCCCTTATGCTCTCCCTGAAACTCTGTACAACCTCTGGTTCTTTCAGTTTATCCAGGTCCCATCTCCTTAAATTGCCACCTTTTTGCAGTTTCTTCGGCTTTAATCTGCAGTTCATAATCAATAGATTGTGGTCAGAGTCCACATCTGCCCCTGGAAATGTCTTACCGTTTAAAACCTGGTTCCTAAATCTCTGTCTTACCATTATATAATCTATCTGAAACCTGTCAGTATCTTCAGGGTTCTTCCATCTATACAACCTTCTTTTATGATTCTTGAACCAAGTGTTAGCTATGATTAAGTTGAGCTCTGTGCAAAATTCTACCAGGCGGTTACCTCTTTCATTTCTTAGCCCAAATCCAAATTCACCTAATACGTTTCCTTCTCTTCCTTTTCCTACTACCGAGTTCCAGTCACCCACGACTATTAAATTTTCACCTCCCTTCATTACCTGAATAATTTCTTTTATTTCCTCATACATTTCTTCAATCTCTTCGTCATCTGCAGAGCTAGTTGGCATATAAATTTGTACTACTGTAGTAGGCGTGGGCTTCGTGTCTATCTTGGCCACAATAAGGCGTTCACTATGCTGTTTGTAGTAGGTTAACCGCACTCCTATTTTTTATTCATTATTAAACCGACTCCTGCGTTACCCCTATTTGATTTTGTATTTATAACCCTGTATTCGCCTGACCAAAAGTCTTGTTCCTCCTGCCACCGAACTTCACTAATTCCTAATATATCTATCTTTAACCTATCGATTTCCCTTTTTAAATTTTCTAACCTACCTGCTCGATTAAGGGATCTGACATTCTAAGCTCCGATCCGTAGAACGCCAGTTTTCTTTCTCCTGATAACAACGTCCTCCTGAGTAGTCCCGCCCGGAGATCCGAATGGGGGACTATTTTACCTCCGGAATATTTTACCCAAGAGGACGCCATCATCATTTAACCATACAGTAGAGCTGCATGCCCCCGGGAAAAATTACGGCTGTAGTTTCCCCTTGCTTTCAGCCGTTCGCAGTACCAGCATAGCAAGGCCGTTTTGGTTAGTGTTACAAGGCCAGATCAGTCAATCAAGTCAATCATCCAGACTGTTGCCCCTGCAACTACTGAAAAGGCTGCTGCCCCTCTTCAGGAACCACGTGTTTGTCTGGCCTCTCAACAGATACCCCTCCGTTGTGGTTGCACCTCCGGTACGGCTATCTGTATCGCTGAGGCACGCAAGCCTCCACACCAACGGCAAGGTCCATGGTTCTTGGGGGGGGGGGGGGGATATTTACGGTAGAGTAGTGAAATTTTGGGAACCAGTTTTCCAAGGTAACATATTTAAGTGATTAGCATAGCAAGTTGACAGGTTAATGTAAGCGCGAGGTAAGCCGTTGCAAATGTGAACTGCTGGTACGTTAACAACCGGTTTAACAGCCAAAATGTTGAATGCAAGCAAGCAAACATGCGTGCATTGTGTTGTACAGGTGTCAGAGGTTAGTTTGTAGAATGGAGTTCAAGGCCTGTTGCACTTGGTCAGTCAATACAGGACCGGTTAATGCTGTTTGTAGATGACGCTGGAGTTTTCTTTAGATGCTGTTCCATATGTGCTTGATTTCAGACAGATCGCTAAGGGCAAGGCAACATGTCGACACTCGGTAGAGGATGTTGGGTTACAACAACGGTATGTGGGCGAGCGTTATCCTTGTGAGAAACACTATCTGGAATGCAGTTTGTGAGTGGCTGCATAACAAGTCGAATCACCAGACTGGAGTACAGATTTCCAGTCAGGGTGCGTGGAATAAGCAGCAGAGTGCTCCTGCTGTCATAAGAAATCGCACCGCTGACCGTAACTCCCACTATATGTCAAGTGCGTCTAGCACGTAAACAGGTTGGTCGTAGGTTCTCAAATAGCCTTCTCCTAATCAACACACGGCCATCACCTGCACCGAGGCAGAAGCACCTTTCATCAGAAAACACAACAGATATCCTGTCTGCCCCCTAGTGAGCTCTCGCTTGACACCACTGGAGCCGCAAATGGTGGTGGTTTGGGATCAGTGGAATACTCGCTGCAGGACGTCTACCTCAAACCTCTCCTTGAAATAACCTGTTATAGTTCGTTGTGTCAATGTGGTGCCAACTGATGCTCAAATTGCTGCTGCAAATGCAGTACGATGGGCCAGAGCCATACGCCGAACACAATGGTCGTCCACCTCGGTAGTGCCACGTGGCCATCCCGAGCCCGTCCTTTTAGCGACCATACTTTCTCGTGACCACCGCTGCCAGCTATCATGTACTACGGCTACATTCCCGTCAACTTCAAACTCAGTGAGCTGCATTCGTCAGCGAGGTCGCAGATGCAAGATCATCTGCCGATTGCGGATAAATGGGGAAGCGCAGTCATTCTCAACCAGTTCCAGCAGTTACTCAGTTGGGGATCCAGCTGCAGTTCATCAGTTCTTCCGTGCTACAGTTCCACTCAACAGTGCTATCCGAAGCTGGTCTACAGTTGCTGCTTCGATAACGAGCAGCTATTTACAAGTGATCGTCGGACCGCTAAACGCCGAGTGTCTAGTGCAATTCAGATTCAAAGACTCAAATGATGACTGCAATCCAAACAGAACTCTATAGGTTAGACATATAACTTAAAACAGTTCTCATTTATTCTTCAGTCTCAGCTGCATATCTTTAAAATACGTGATATGTTTCGATCTCTCTGGATCATCTTACAACTACAAAGCTTCGACGATGACCCGAAGAGTTCGAAACATGTCATTTATTGTATAAATGTACAATTTATATTGTAGAATAAATAAAAACTGTTTCAAACATCAAAACAGCTCTTTTTCTCTCTCGACGAGTATGTCGACTACAGTTAAATGGTTAACTTTTGTGAAGGCTTGTAAGGGTGTTGCAGGATACGTTATGCTGAGATATAACTGTTAAGAAAAATTTCGATACGTTGCGCCCTTTCTGAGTTAATTACCATTGAAGACAGTTGAGCACGCAAATTCAAGCAGCCCAACAGATGCATTGAGTGCCAGTTAGTTCTCTTATAGTGTAGATTATTGTGCACGAGATGGCTCATCCTTCTGCTCGTTTTCGATCCCTTCTATCGTCCGATGTTCAATTTTAGTATCGCTCTCTTTTTCGCTGTTTAGGAAATCAAATATAGAACACGTTTGGCAACACCCTCTCCGGTGAGCCGTTCGACTTTCCACGTTCAACGGCCTGACTGGCTAACTTCAGTGCTAATTACTTCGGGAACGGCGCAAAGTATTGAATTCTTTTCCTTAACAGTTTTATACAGTGTGTTACAAAAAGGTACGGCCAAACTTTCAGAAAACATTCCTCACACACAAAGAGAGAAAATATGTTATGTGGACATGTGTCCGGAAACGCTTACTTACCATGTTAGAGCTCATTTTCTTACTTCTCTTCAAATCACATTAATCATGTAATGGAAACACACAGCAACAGAACGTACCAGCGTGACTTCAAACACTTTGTTACAGGAAATGTTCAAAATGTCCTCCGTTAGCGAGGATACATGCATCCACCCTCCGTCGCATGGAATCCTTGTTGCGCTGATGCAGCCCTGGAGAATGGCGTATTGTATCACAGCCGTCCACAATACGAGCACGAAGAGTCTCTACATTTGGTGTCGGGGTTGCGTAAACAAGAGCTTTAAAATGCCCCCATAAATGAAAGTCAAGAGGGTTGAGGTCAGGAGAGCGTGGAGGCCGTGGAATTGGTCCACCTCTACCAATCCATCGGTCACCGAATCTGTTGTTGAGAAGCGTACGAACACTTCGACTGAAATGTGCAGGAGCTCCATCGTGCATGAACCACATGTTGTGTCGTACTTGTAAAGGCACATGTTCCAGCAGCACAGGTAGAGTCTCCCGTATGAAATCATGATAACGTGCTCCATTGAGCGTAGGTGGAAGAACATGGGGCCCAATCAAGACATCACCAACAATGCCTGCCCAAACGTTCACACAAAATCTGTGTTGATGACGTGATTGCACAATTGCGTGCAGATCCTCGTCAGCCCACACATGTTGATTGTGAAAATTTACAATTTTATCACGTTGGAATGAAGCCTCATCCGTAAAGAGAACATTTGCACTGAAATGATGATTGACAGATTGTTGGATGAGCCATTCGCTGAAGTGTACCCGTGAAGGCCAATCAGCTGCTGATAGTGCCTGCACACACTGTACATGGTACGGAAACAACTGGTTCTCCCGTAGCACTCTCCATACAGTGACGTGGTCAACGTTACCTTGTACAGCAGCAACTTCTCTGACACTGACATTAGGGTTATCGTCAACTGCACGAAGAATTGCCTCGTCCATTGCAGGTGTCCTCGTCGTTCTAGGTCTTCCCCAGTCGCGAGTCATAGGCTGGAATGTTCCGAGCTCCCTAAGACGCCGATCAATTGCTTCGAAAGTCTTCCTGTCGGGACACCCTCGTTCTGGAAATCTGTCTCGATATAAACGTACCGCGCCACTGCTATTGCTCCGTGCTAATCCATACACCAAATGGGCATCTGCCAACTCCGCATTTGTAAACATTGCACTGGCGTTCGTGATGAACACTAAACTGTTGATGCTACGTACAGATGTGCTTGATGCTTTTACTGTAGAGCAATGAGTCGCATGTCAACACAAGCACCGAAGTCAACATTACCTTGCTTCAATTGGGCCAACTGGCGGTGAATCGAGGAAGTATAGTACATACTGACGAAACTAAAATGAGCTCTAACATGGAAATTAAGCGTTTCAGGACACATGTCCACGTAACATCTCTTCGTTATTTGTGTGTGAGGAACGTTTCCTGAAAGTTTGGCCGTACCTTTTGTAAGGTGTCAGGCAAATCCAACACCTTCCATGAAAACCCTGACATGGATGTAATGAGTTTCCTTCTCGAAAGTGTTGAAATTTTCTGACTGTGAAGAAATGATCTTTGTTATACATCGTCATAGTTCCATATGAAATTCGCGATTCTTCACCACTTTTGTTTCTGATCATATCTCCCGTCGTTCTTTCCGGTTGTGGTAGATCCATTGGATATTGTCCACTGTAGCTTTCGCCTACCATTGCGTAGTATCGTTGGAGTGGTACGCAATAATTTTCTTCCATCGGTTGTGAACGTGTAGCTGAATGCATTGCACTGTACTCTTCGCGACCTGGCTTTCCATTGTCACGTATTGGTTGGGTATCTTGTCTGGCTAATCTTGCCGCTTCATTGCACGATCCAAACTGTCTTGAAACATACGTTTGTGGTTCCGCATGTGTTTGTGATGACGTTTGTTCATCAAGAATTTCGAAACGTGTTCGTTGCTGTGCAGGCTGTCTGATTTCACGTATGTTACTTTCCGCCTGTGATTGGAATCGCAAATGCGTAATATCTTCGTTAATTGCTTGTTTTTCCGGTGTTGTTACAGATACGGATGTGGTTGCAGACTCTGTGCTTGTTCGATCCTGTTCACTACGCTCTTCAATGGTTTGCAACAACTCTGTTCGCAATTTCTGACATTGTCGCTTCGCTGGCGCATCTATTTTGACTATGCGGTTATCATATCTTTTCAGCGCTGCTTTTGTGATACGTTTGTGTAACACACTGTTTTCAACAACTTCACTTGCTGTACCTGCTGCTTGTCTAGTAATTACATTTATCTGTTTCTCTAGTTTCTTGACTTCTCCGTGGGTGTTGTTACGTAATGTTTTGATCTCGTCCTGAATGTCATTACGCAATGTTTGTACGTCCACTTGTACCTTGTCAATGTCTGTTCTCTATTGATTGTGACCTGTTATTAAGTTTCCTATCCAGTAGTATGTCACATAGCTCCGAATAAATCGTGACATTAAATTAACCAAAGTAATAGAAGTAACGAGTGAGCAAATGGAATACCACAGACGAACACAAGAATGCCTAAATGCATGTCATACCTTCCCACCGTGCGACAGACGCAGTTCTGAGGGGAGAAACGAGAACAGAAGCCGAGAGCAGAACCGTGTTAAGGTGGAAGGCCCTACGATAAGGGACGGACGGACACCCACGTCGCCAGCTAACTGCTAGGACCACACCAGATCAAGTTTTTAGCGTGTGACTTTGTCGCGTCTCTGTTACTTTAGGACCACCCCCCCAGCCCATGTTAAAAGATAGAGCCCTCCAGAAGAACAGTACAGATCTTTCGATAACGCTAAAAGGACCACACCATCTGCAAGTTTTAGCGTGAGACTTTTTCGCTTCTCTGTTACGTTGCAAACTTTAAAAACATTGCCCCACCACGAGAAGTATAACGTTTCTCATTGGATCTGATTGGTCAGATGAAAATACAGCCAGATAGTTTTTTGTAAACCAACTTCAGTAAATTGTAGTAAGGAGAAGTTAGGACAAGAGTTGCTTCCGAGAGGGCGAGCTGGACGGAGCTGCGCCGGCTGCCGCCCCCTGACGAACACCGACATGGTAATGAACGCACGCGATGCCGCATTTTTGAACGCATAAGGCTTCACTCAGAGCTGCAGAAGTCTCATCTGTTACATTCCCTTTTTTGCGTAATACTAGTGTCGATCGTCAATTAAAGCTCATGGTGTTCACATTTGCCACTTGAAGTAAAAATCTGAAACGCGATGATTTTTCTGTTATATAGTTATTGAGAAGCCACATCAGCCACTGTAACTTACGACAAGTTAGATAAGTAATTAACGATAATTGAGGGTCACTGTAGACCATTTTGATAGTTTTCTCTTTTGTTAAACTTAATTTAAACTTAGATTATGGATGTGATATGGCATAGGTCATCCTTCGATCCATTGTAGAACTTGGAAACCCATTCAGGGAATATTCGTTCACATTTTTTTGAAGGCAGTCGGTTTTTACCATCCTGTATCAAAACATTTCCTTTTATCAATAGTGCAATTTATAAGCAATGTTTTGTGAGTAGAATAAAATTTCCTATGGTAAACTTAACTGCTTTTTCGACGTTATTTTACCAGCTACCTAAAAATAGGAAAGCCTTGAACCCCTTCCACTAAATTTAGTTAGTATTAAGATTCTTTTACAGGGAGTGCAGTGGATCTGACGCTGAAATCATTGAGTATTTGGTTATATCATCGCTGGCGTCTCCTTACCAGCAACAGGTCCCAGGTTCAAACTAGTCAATTCCCTAAAAAACACACTCAGAGCGTCGTTGCGCGAAAGTGGTTGGGAGACGCGATATAGAACAAACAGACACCACGCAGAATGTTTAGAAAATGGCGACCCTGCCAGGATGGTAAAATACCATGATTGAAGGTCGACCAAACGCCTAATTAGGTCAGAAAAATATCCTGTTGAAAAATTTTCGGAGTAACAAATTTTTTTTCCTACAGTTTTAAATACTCGAAATCAGTAGCTGCAGCGATAGATAAAAAGAAAGTGTTAGAGACAATAGCATAATTAAGTTGTGAATTTTAATATTGTTAGAATTAAATTTTCTCCTCAATCCAAGCGCACAGGTGGCGGATACATCGTTGACAAGTTGGTTCTGACCCAACAAGTAAGTGAATGGATTGTCAGTCTTGGTAGTGTCAAGTCGTGTGAACAAAAAGTTTATTAAATGGGTGAGATCGTATGAGCGCATGTTGACGCGAAGTAGGGTGCGGGAATTGCTTTTACAACAGAAAATAAGGGATTCGGAAAGATTAGCAATGGCAGATCGAGACCTTGACCGAATTGAGGTAGAGACCCAGCATGAAAATCGACAGAGAATAGAGGACAGTATAACAGACGATGCAGTATCGCGAGAAATAGGACAGATAACGCACCATAACGAGGATAATGTACGTCAAGGCACAGAAAACCTAGGTCAGCATACAGCACAGGAGCAGGAAAGTAGAGACAGGCGATGAGGATTCTAACTTGCGTCTTGAATACGTAGAACTCATAGTACAAGCAATCAGAGCTCCCTCACCACAGAGTACAAGGAATTCGAGCAGATACGTGTCACCGCACAGTTCAATGCAATCGGTTGCAAACCAACACTTGGGCGAAATCACAGAGCGTAGGACGTCGGAAGAAAACGCAATAGGACCCACTAATCTGGCAGAATTATTACAATTAATGACGGAAACCATGACAAGACAAAATAAATAAATTTCGGACCAAATTCAAATTCAAATTGCAGAAACCAAGAGACAAAGGCATGAGATTAAAGAACAAAAAAAAAAAATCAGTTACACCTAAGTCATATTGAAGACGAGGCAAAAGAATCTCGAGAAGTGATAGGAAACTTAATAACAGGTCACAATCAATTGAGAACAGACATTGACAAGGTACAAGTGGACGTACAAACATTGCGTAATGACATTCAGGACGAGATCAAAACATTACGTAACAACACCCACGGAGAAGTCAAGAAACTAGAGAAACAGATAAATGTAATTACTAGACAAGCAGCAGGTACAGCAAGTGAAGTTGTTGAAAACAGTGTGTTACACAAACGTATCACAAAAGCAGCGCTGAAAAGATATGATAACCGCATAGTCAAAATAGATGCGCCAGCGAAGCGACAATGTCAGAAATTGCGAACAGAGTTGTTGCAAACCATTGAAGAGCGTAGTGAACAGGATCGAACAAGCACAGAGTCTGCAACCACATCCGTATCTGTAACAACACCGGAAAAACAAGCAATTAACGAAGATATTACGCATTTGCGATTCCAATCACAGGCGGAAAGTAACATACGTGAAATCAGACAGCCTGCACAGCAACGAACACGTTTCGAAATTCTTGATGAACAAACGTCATCACAAACACATGCGGAACCACAAACGTATGTTTCAAGACAGTTTGGATCGTGCAATGAAGCGGCAAGATTAGCCAGACAAGATACCCAACCAATACGTGACAATGGAAAGCCAGGTCGCGAAGAGTACAGTGCAATGCATTCAGCTACACGTTCACAACCGATGGAAGAAAATTATTGCATACCACTCCAACGATACTACGCAAGGGTAGGCGAAAGTTACAGTGGACAATATCCAATGGATCTACCACAACCGGAAAGAACGACGGGAGAAATGACCAGAAACAAAAGTGGTGAAGAATCGCGAATTTCATATGGAACTATGACGAAGTACAACAACGATCATTTCTTCACAGTCAGAAAATTTCAAAACTTTCGAGAAGGAAACTCATTACATCCACGAACTTTTATTGATCAATTCCGAGTAGGATTACCAGAGCACTGGACGCTAGCACACAAATTAGACTGTATATGTGCACACATGTCAAGAACAGTCGCAGAAGCCACGCAGAATGTTGCAGCGACATGCCGATCGTACGAAGATATCAGAGAGAAGTTTCTCTCACGATATTGGGCCAGCGAAGCGCAGAACAGAGTGAAGTACGAATTATTACAGAACCCATATTTTGAAAATTCAGGACAGAAGAGTCCCGTGAAATTTTTCGAATTAATGGCAAAGAAATATCAATGCTTAGATGTACCATACAGTGACGGAGAGTTGATTAAACTATGCGCGATGAAGCTGCCATTGAAATACCAGCAATCATTAGTAGGTCGCGGAGGCAATGACGTCGAAGCATTTAAAGGTATTCTAAGGGAACTAGAGTTCATATTTTCAGAAGATGACGCAAGAAAAAGACGAAGCACACGTGAAAACGAAAGCAAAAAGCAGTGGAATCCACAAGACACAGTACGAAGAAACAATAATTACGAACCATGTGGTAACTTCGCACCAAGAAACGACAATAGATTTCAACAAAAAACCGGTTATGGATTTAGAAGATAATATGGCAATAATTATAATTCACCCAGGAACGGCAACAACTATTACAGAGGGAATAACGACAACCAGAACGGGTACTGGAGAACCAATAGACCGACAAATTATCAACAAAGAAACCACTATCAACAAGCTGAACAAGAAAAGAGAATACAGATAGAAGAGGTGGAGCTAAGACCACCAAACCCCGATAAACGTTCGAAATGACAGCTAAGCGCCCATGCCAAAGAGAATGACGCACCGGCGCAGGACAATTGCAGCACCTTGAACAGAGAAGTAAATACCTTATCATGGGAAGAGAAGGAAGAAACAAATCCGCAGGGACCAGATGAAAACGAAGACAAGAAAATAACAATATCGTGTTGGGACGAAATTAATTGGGAGAATACTGACGAGGAAGATGAATTAGCAGAGGCATGCACAACGAATGTAGGAGGAAAGGACGAAGTAATGAGTATTGCAGAGCTATTTGAGATGGAAACCAGGGAAAGCGAATTCAATGTGGATAATGCGCAGTCGACAGAAGTTGAAAATAAGTTATGAGTGGGCACACAACCCAACGTATATAATGAAGGAAGTTATGAAGCGATAATTAGGGCATTTAGATGCGATTATGTGGAAGTAGCGACGAAGAAGGAGAAGATAGACGAGGATGAGGAAAAAGTAGAGGATGTTGAAGAAAGCGCTAATGAAGGAAGAAATAGAGAAGAGGAAATAAAAGAGAGAGAAGTAGCAGGCGAAGCTAATCCTACAGAAAGTTCGAATTCACAAGGGAAATTCCTAAAAAGACTCATGTATGATTCAGTGGAGGATTCGTTGATGCAAGAAGAAGAAGAACAGAACCAACCCTTTCAAATTCAACCAATTGTGAAAGCCATGGTAAAGCATATCCGAGTCAATATTGTAATTGATAGCGGAAGTGAACTGACTGCGATCTCAGAAAATTTATTCATGCAGTGTAATGCCAATGAGGAATTGCCAGTTCTGAAAACACGTAAGATTAAAGTACGAGGTCCTATTAGAAACAATGCTGCGGAAGTTACGAGACGCCGGCCGAAGTGGCCGTGCGGTTAAAGGCGCTGCAGTCTGGAACCGCAAGACCGCTACGGTCGCAGGTTCGAATCCTGCCTTGGGCATGGATGTTTGTGATGTCCTTAGGTTAGTTAGGTTTAACTAGTTCTAAGTTCTAGGGGACTAATGACCTCAGCAGTTGAGTCCCATAGTGCTCAGAGCCATTTGAACCATTTGAAGTTACGAGACAAACAAGGTTAACTCTTTCGTGCCAAGGTCAAAAGATCGAAGCCAACTTTGTGATTATACCTAAACTAACTGTAGATTTGATTATAGGTGCAGATTTTTTAAATGAGAGACGAGCGATAATAGATATGGGGAAAGGTAGCGTAACATTCAGGAATGTCACACTTCTCTTTGAGCAAAAGCTAAAATTAGAAGAAATACCAGTCATAAACAAACAATTAAGAATGACGCAAGATAAAGAGGATGAAGAATTAGAATGGTATGCACAAAAGGGGGAATCGCCTCAACTCATGTTAGAAGTCCATAAAGAAATCGACGAAAAATTGCAAGAAGTTCAAGGTATTTTGGAACAAAGTAAAAGAGAATTAGAGGGTATTTTACGAGATAAAGCAGAGGTATTTTTACCTAAGACTGGCTGTATTAAACACTTTCAGTACAAGTTTGAAGATTAATTTTATTACTGGTAAATAATCAGCACAGTATTTCAAGATTATGTTGCAGATAAGATCGTCAGGAGAAAGAAGAATGAAGAGAGAGGAAGGTGGGAAAAAGAAAGTAGTTTCAATAAAAATAAAAACAAATATAACACCAATAGTACCATAGATTAAGGTGAAGGGATAAAGTGTAGATAGTCTAACAGCATGAAATACTAAAATGCTATACACCATGACACTACACAAAAAATAAAAATAAAACGAATTTGAGGATTTTTGTAGAAGTTAAGACTCAAAATATCTTACAATTGTAACATGGAAAGGGCACCGAAATTTGTAAAGCTTTTAAAAAGGCGCAAAATAATGTAGGTACTAGACATATGTTAGATGACTATAAGTAAAACTTTTTGTAAGAACCATTGTAAAAAACTCCAGCGAAGACCAGATGCAATGACCCACAAGTTGCAACGTGAGAAGTATCAAGAAAGAAAAGGACGTAATTAGCAAGACGTGATTCCTACAAGGCAGAAGCGTCGAGAGAAGGGAAAGGACAGCGAGACCAACAGAAGGCCCTTGTAACTGAAGTGGGCAATAAATTTAACCGCTAGACGGAACCCTGCTGGGACGGAAGTCCCTGCAGACATGGGACACCACGCCGAACGCCAGAAAGGTCTCCGAGCGCCACCACTCAGCGGAGCGAGCAAAAAACAGCCCGACGAGAAGACCGCTTGGGTACGCCACCACTGGCAAAAAATGTGTAAAAGTCACACTACCACTGTTAAACAGCACGCTGATGCACGAAACTGAAGAAAACGTCCACAAAGTGAAGATGACATGCCCAAACAATTTATCAAACTGTTACTAAGAGGAGAACTTCAAAGCGACTAGTTATCAATAAATATTTACATATCCTGCACAGAGAAGAACCAAGAATCAAGGAAGAAGCAAAGAAATAGCAGGAAGAACAGAAGTTGAAGATTCGCAAGATTGAGATCAAGAAAGAAGATGAGTGAAGAATAGACGACATACGTTCCCAAATCCCTATCCTATTGTAAACTAGTCATCTGCGAAGTAGTACAACGAAAAACGACCGCTTTCAGCGACACATAACGATGACTTTCACACGTACAAATCCAGTAAACCACGAGATTCGGCACTCACAGCTCCATTCCATTATGGGACCTCCACAACAGCAACACACACTTGCAAAGCCGACAAGGAACGATGAACGAAGCTTTACATCAAATACTTGCCCAAATTCATCTCGCTCAAGTCCATCACCTTCGTGGAAAAACATTCGCCAACCTCATGCTTAAACATTCATAGGATTGTATGAATGTGTGAAATCAAATTGTGTGATGTAGGAATTGTGCAAAAGAAACGTGTGAAAAACTAAATAAATTAAGCACACCAGACAGCTAATAAATTACAAAATAAAAGTCATTGTCTATGGACTTAAGTAAAAAATAGACTATCGATAAAAATAAGTCATTAGTTCTGAAATGGACAGTATATAGAGAACAAAAGTAAGGCATAATAAACACTAAAACTATATGCCGCTTATTTTCTCCTCATAAAAAATAAAAGAATAACTATATTTTACTTATTTTCTCCTTATAAAAACAAAGAATAAAAAATTATCTTGTTGGATGTTTCCCCTTTTTTTTAACATTTGTACCATTTGTTAGGATAATATCTCAATACTTGTGAATGTATATTTCTTTGTCAAAGCAATTCTTGGAAGTAATTCTTATTTGTTAGTGTAACAATGTTGAAATGAGTGTCTAGAAACAAAAACATTTTACTAATTGTACATGATATTTAGAAAATGTGTTAGGAATAGATTTTACTTAATTACTACATTTATAAAAAAATATATTTCTAAGAAAATCGATGTGATAGACTCCTCACTTTCGACAACAAACTTCTTAAAAAACAAACATCACACTTAAATAAAGAAAGAAAATAAATAAAAATTAATAATAGCATAAAAATATTCTTCTCTTGCATTTTTAAGAATAATGTGGAAGAATATAAAAATATAAATTAGTAATACAAACTAGCATAGAACCAGAATAACGTGGCCGAACAGTAGGCAACAAATTTACATAAAGCAATAAATTTTGACTGACTTAGACAACGACTCAATCATTGCCGAACTTCAGTGCAAAAAGGAAGTTCGAAGGGTGGTGATATGTAAGGTGTCAGGCAAATCCAACACCTTCCATGAAAACCCTGACATGATAAGCAAATCCAGTAGTATGTCACATAGCTCCGAGTAAATCGTGACATTAAATTAACCAGAGTAATACGAGTAATGAGTGAGCAAATGGAATACCACAGACTAACACAAGAATGCCTAAATGCATGTCATACCTTCCCACCGTGAGACAGACGCAGTTCCGAGGGGAGAAACGAGAACAGAAGCCGAGAGCAGAACCGTGTTAAGGTGGAAGGCCCTACGATAAGGGACGGACGGACACCCACGTCGCCAGCTAACTGCTAGAACCACACCAGATCAAGTTCTTAGCGTCTCTGTTACTTTAGGACCCCCCCCCCCCCCCGCCCATGTTAAAAGATAGAGCCCTCCAGAAGAACAGTATAGATCTTACGATAACGCTAAAAGGACCACACCATCTGCAAGTTTTAGCGTGAGACTTTTTCGCTTCTCTGTTACGTTGCAAACTTTAAAAACATTGCCCCACCACGAAAAGTATAACGTTTCTCATTGGATAGACAAAATTTTTGTAGGCGGAGCTTAAGGTTAACATTGAGACCCTGAGTGGTCAGATGAAAACACAGCCAGATAGTTTTTTTTTAAACCAACTTCGGTAAATTGTAGTAAGGAGAAGTTAGAGGGGAGTTCCTTCCGAGACAGTGAGGTGAATGGAGCTGTGCTGTCCGCCGCCCCCTGACGAACATGGACAAGGTAATGAACGCACGTGATGCCGCATTTTTGAGCGCATAAGGCTTCACTCAGGTTGCAGGAGTCTCATCTGTTACATTCCCTTTTTTGCGTAATACTAGTGTCGATCGTCAATTAAAGCTCATGGTGTTCACATTTGCCACTTGAAGTAAAAATCTGAAACGCGATGATTTTTCTGTTATATAGTTATTGAGAAGCCACATCAGCCACTGTAATTTACGACAAGTCAGATAAGTAATTAACGATAATTGAGGGTCACTGTAGACCATTTTGATAGTTTTCTCTTTTGTGAAACTTAATTTAAACCTAGATTATAGATGTGATATGGCATAGGTCATCCTTCGATCCATTGTAGAACTTGGAAACCCATTCAGGGAAAATTCGTTCACATTTTTGTTGAAGGCAGTCGGTTTTTACCATCCTGTATTAAAACATGTCCTTTTATCAATAGTGCAATTTATAAACAATATTTAGTGAGTAGAATAAAATTTCCAGTGGTAAACTTAACTGCTTTTTCGACGTTATTTTACCAGCTAACTAAAAATAGGAAAGCCTTGAACCCCTTCCACTAAATTTAGTTAGTATTAAGATTCTTTTACAGGGGGTGCAGTGGAGCTGACGTTGAAATCATTAAGTATTTTGCTATATCATCGCTAGTCTCACTGACCTCTTCTGAATTCTATATGTCATGTGTGGTCTGGAGTCTCCTTACCAGCAACAGGTCCCAGGTTCAAACTAGTCAATTCCCTAAAAAACACACTCAGAGCGTCGTTGCGCGAAAGTGGTAGGGAGACATACACTCCTGGAAATGGAAAAAAGAACACATTGGCACCGGTGTGTCAGACCCACCATACTTGCTCCGGACACTGCGAGAGGGCTGTACAAGCAATGATCACACGCACGGCACAGCGGACACACCAGGAACCGCGGTGTTGGCCGTCGAATGGCGCTAGCTGCGCAGCATTTGTGCACCGCCGCCGTCAGTGTCAGCCAGTTTGCCGTGGCATACGGAGCTCCATCGCAGTCTTTTACACTGGTAGCATGCCGCGACAGCGTGGACGTGAACCGTATGTGCAGTTGACGGACTTTGAGCGAGGGCGTATAGTGGGCATGCGGGAGGCCGGGTGGACGTACCGCCGAATTGCTCAACACGTGGGGCGTGAGGTCTCCACAGTACATCGATGTTGTCGCCAGTGGTCGGCGGGAGGTGCACGTGCCCGTCGACCTGGGACCGGACCGCAGCGACGCACGGATGCACGCCAAGACCGTAGGATCCTACGCAGTGCCGTAGGGGACCGCACCGCCACTTTCCAGCAAATTAGGGACACTGTTGCTCCTGGGGTATCGGCGAGGACCATTCGCAACCGTCTCCATGAAGCTGGGCTACGGTCCCGCTCACCGTTAGGCCGTCTTCCGCTCACGCCCCAACATCGTGCAGGGACGAATGGAGACGTGTCGTCTTCAGCGATGAGAGTCGCTTCTGCCTTGGTGCAATGATGGTCGTATGCGTGTTTGGCGCCGTGCAGGTGAGCGCCACAATCAGGACTGCATACGACCGAGGCACACAGGGCCATCACCCGGCATCATGGTGTGGGGAGCGATCTCCTACACTGGCCGTACACCACTGGTGATCGTCGAGGGGACACTGAATAGTGCACGGTACATCCAAACCGTCATCGAACCCATCGTTCTACCATTCCTAGACCGGCAAGGGCACTTGCTGTTCCAACAGGACAATGCACGTCCGCATGTATCCCGTGCCACCCAACGTGCTCTAGAAGGTGTAAGTCAACTACCCTGGCCAGCAAGATCTCCGGATCTGTCCCCCATTGAGCATGTTTGGGACTGGATGAAGCGTCGTCTCACGCAGTCTGCACGTCCAGCACGAACGCTGGTCCAACTGAGGCGCCAGGTGGAAATGGCATGGCAAGCCGTTCCACAGGACTACATCCAGCATCTCTACGATCGTCTCCATGGGAGAATAGCAGCCTGCATTGCTGCGAAAGGTGGATATACACTGTACTAGTGCCGACATTGTGCATGCTCTGTTGCCTGTGTCTATGTGCCTGTGGTTCTGTCAGTGTGATCATGTGATGTATCTGACCCCAGGAATGTGTCAATAAAGTTTCCCCTTCCTGGGACAATGAATTCACGGTGTTCTTATTTCAATTTCCAGGAGTGTAGAACAAACAGACACCACGCAGAATGTTTAGAGTTTTTGTAACACCCCGTATTAGCACAGCCTGCCCGGCAACGCCCTTACAAGCTATTTGGGTGATGAGAACATGATAAATTTTTATTATGTGTTTCACAACGGGGCGTAATCTCTAAACCAACCGTGCTGACTAGCTACTTTGTACGGCAAAGAAATTTTTGTGATGGGAGGTTCGTTTCCTGGTATCTTGGATGTTGGGCGCTGGATTGGTCTCTGATGAAACAAATATTAATAATACTCGTAGGATTGAAACACGAACATTAGTAGTAAATTCCTTATAAACAACTAACTGTTCAAATACTTCATTGTAATAATAAAGCTTTGTTTAAATCGGTGAACAGTCCACTGGTTTAGCACGACATCCACAAAATTTCATTCCAGAAAAACGTAGCCTTTGAAAAGCGTACGTCCGAAAAATTGGAAAAAAGTTGTACTCCTCAGCTAATTTAAAAACTATAATAAGAACAAACGCTCATAACTTTGATAACGTCATAATTTAAACACATTCGAATCGGGGATCCATAATTATCAGTATTTCCATTGTGGGCACTGCTTTGCAAAAGTGTGGTGGAACGATCGTGTGAATGAGGGGACTGTATCTTCCAGTAGTTTCTCCCTAAGTGAGGGAACTGAGAAGTGCCTTACTTTTAACTTTTAAGTTCTAGATTTTTTTGTCTTCTCAATAATTTTCGTTTCCGTGGTACTTTCGTCTTCTAAGGTTATCTGCGAAATTTGGAAACTGGTATGTGTAGAAATATAAACTCTTCCACTAAAAGTAGTTTTGGGGGACTCAAAACACCAAGACGAATAGCCATTCCCCATTACTGTTTTCCTGATGCATTTTCCGAGAACAGTCAACTGGTTTGCGTGGAGCTTCGTCACTTGTATTGCTCCGTAGTCTATTAGGTTTAGTATCTGCTCAGATTTCAATTTTGTTTCTAAAAATTAGTACCAATTTCAGAGTATTTCACACAATGGAATCGACAATGACGACAAGCCACTTGTTCAAAAAAATGGCTCTGAGCACTATGGGACTTAACATCTATGGTCATCAGTCCGCTAGAACTACTTAAACCTAACTAACCTAAGGACATCACACAACATCCAGTCATCACGAGGCAGAGAAAATCCCTGACCCCGCCGGGAATCGAACCCGGGAACCCGGACGTGGGAAGCGAGAACGCTACCGCACGACGAGCTGCGGACGCCACTTTTTCATACGCTTCAAATTATTACCTCTCCTGTGTGACTTCAATGTTAACAAACATAGATGGTAGTGGAAGAACAATGTCAAGTAACAAACGGTAATTAACTGCAGGCAACAGAGATCCTCCATAACATACGCTTTTCTATTAGACAGGAACAAGACGCAACACTGCATCTCTATGTTTTCGAAGCGCAATGGTTGTTCCATAAATTGCACGTCTTCTCCAAATACTTCGGCTGTACACTGTCCAGCCGTCTTCAGAATTAGCCGAAGTATGTCGCTCCAGCAATTGCTCCATCCTTGTAATCCCACGGACCGCACCACTGCGCATGCGGCAACAAGTAAATAAGATATCAGAGACGTTGGTCGGCGGCAAAAGATATAACATATGCATCGAATTAGATCTATGGCTGTGCAGTCGATTCACACGGTGATATCGTAGTATCACTGCGAGCTGCACGGTCACGAGGTCTTTGTAAGTTTATTACAGGAAGTGTTGGATTCCACGATTTGTTCAAGCTGAAGCCGCTATCTCTATTAACTAAATTCGTCGCCAACCGAATTTGATTTGCTTCTTTGGCTACTAAGTCCCAAAAGGATGTAGTTGAGGATAAAGTTTCGACGTTATCGTACACCATAAGGTGGGTGCCCAATGTCAATTCAATGCTCTGTCACTGCAGATTTATAGGTTGTAAGAGCCGGGTGTACCTGTGGTGCTCTGTGCATCTCAAATGAAGTATACGTGTCGACTGTCTGATGTATGAAGGGCCACATTCACAGAGGATCTTGTACGCCCCAGGCATCCGAAGCACTAAATCATCTTTAACGGAATCCAAGAGTGCTTCTGTCTTTGGAGGAGGGCGAAAAATCTCTTTCACTTTTTTTTTTTTTACTCAGGATCCGTCCTTCCTTTGACGATAGGCTTCCAGCTTATGGCAGAAAGGCGTGGATTTAAAATTATCCGTGTCTTCTTCTGCATTCCTTATACTCACTGTTGGTTTCATTTGTAGTGCCTTACGTATCTGCTGTGGAGAGTACCCGTTGGCTTCGAAACCTTTTCTCTAGTCTAGAAGCTCGTCCTCCAGATTGCTGTCATCAGGGATGACGGTCTGCTGTGTGTACCAGAGTTCTGAGTACCCTCACCGTCTATAAAGAATGGTGAAATCGCTATTTGCACGTAAATATAAATCCGTATGCGTCGGCCTTAGAATACTGTATATCCCAAAGTGCCATCATCTTTGCGAACTACCAAAACATCAAAAAATGGAAGGCACCCATCGTTTTAGTTTTCCATCGTGTCTGTGGATGGAATTCAAATGATTTAAAAATTCTTTTAATCTGTCTTTACCATGGGGCCACACTATAAACCTGCCATCAACAAACCTCCAAAAAATTGTGGGCTTCAAGCTAGCAGATTCCAGCGCCTTCTCCTCGAAGACGTCCACACAAAAGTTGGCCGCCAAGGGCGACAAAGCACTACCCGTGGCGACACCGTCAGTCTATTAATAAAATTCGTTATTGAATAAAAATATGTCGAGATCAAAACATGTTCAAACAAAGCTGAAACCTTTTTTATCGAAAATTATTTTGCCAATGAGAAATACTGATTCTGATGGAGGGTTCTTTGTGAAAAACATCACTACATCGTAACTGACTAACGTATCGGAATTGTTCAGTTTGAGCGATTTTAGTTGGCCAATGAAGACCACATAGTTACACACGTGATGAGCGTATTTCCCCACTCTAGGCCTTAATAACAACGCTAAGTGTTCGGCACAGTCATAGGTCGGAGAGTCAATGTTACTTAGTATCGGCGGCAGAGGAACACCATTCTTATCGATCTTTTGAAGTCCATAAAGTCTTGGAGGAACACACCACTTGATTTCAATCTTGGCACAACTTGTGGTGGAGAGGGGGAGGCATTCAGAAGCGAAGCAGTCTTGCTTACCACCTGGTTGATTGGATCCCTGCTTTTCTTCCGGTATGTGCTGCCACTCAGTAAACTGTTCGTTTTATATGGATAGGCGTCACGAGACATTAAAACATTGGCATTACCTTTATCAACAGAAAGAACCACCGTCTCCGTATCCTGACGAACCCTACACTATGTAGCCGTCTCTGCCACACATATTTTACTCCTTTGTGGGCGAGCCTTCATAACTGCTCAACCAGTTTCACGTCTAGTTTCTTCTGCTGATTCCGTAGAAAGAGAACGAACAGATTCTTCAATGGCACTGATGAACGCTGGTACTGGTAAAACCTTTGAGGTGGGTACCAAGTTCAGTCCTTTACTTATAACCATCATCGTAGCGTCGTCTAAATCTTTATCCATCATATTAATGACGGAGTGTGGAATAACAGCTTCTTGCGCGAAGACGTCTGAAGTCGGCTAAACTTTGCCATGTGTGTCATAGTGTTTTGGAGGTATGTTGATGACACGTTTGTTGTGTAGCCCCGTGATAAAGACAAATTAAAAGAATTTTTAAATCATCTGCATCCCGTCCATAGACAAATTCAGTTCACAATGGAAATCGAAAAAGATGAGTACCTTCCATTTTGCCTGTTTTGGTACGTCGCAAGGATGATGGCACTATGAAACATGCAGTATATCGAAAAACGACCCATAGTGATTTATATTTACGTGCAAATAGCTGTCACCATCCTTCGCCGACGATGAGTGTAGTTACAACTCTGGTACACAGAGCTCACGACATTGGTGACGAGAGCAGTCTGGAGGACGAGCTTCTAGACGTGGCAAGAGGTTTTAAAGCCAACGATTACTCTCCACAGGTGATACGTAAAGCACTCCAAATAAAACCATTAGTGGGTATGAGGAATGCGAAAGAAGACACGGAAATTCCTCACTTTTCTGCCATATGCGGGAAGCCTATCGTCAAAAATAGGACGGATCGTTTGTAAAAAAAGTGAAAGCGATTTCCTGCGTTCCTCCTTTGACAGCAGCAATTCTGGTTTCCGTTAAAGATGATTTAGTGCTTCGGAAGGCTGGGGTTTACATGATCCCCTGTGAATGTGGCCGTTCATGCCTCGGGCAGAAGACACGTATACTCCCTGAGAGGTGCACAGAGCACCTACAGGTACACCCAGCTCTTACAGTCTAATAAATCTGCGGTGGCAGAGCACTTTATTGACACTGGGCACTCGATGGTATATGATAACATCTAAATTTTAGCCTCAGCTTCATATTTCTGGGACTCAGTAGTGGAAGAAGGAAGTGAAATTCGATTGGCGAGGAATTTAATTAATAGAGATAGTGGCTTCAGCTTGGACAAGTCGTGGAATCCTACACTTTCTGTAATAAGCTCACGAAGACGTCGTGACCGTGCAGCTCGCAGTGACACTTCGATATCACCGTGTGGATCCACTGCGCAGCCATAGATCTAATGAGATGCATATGTTATACCTCTATGTGGTTAATCAACGTCTCTGGCGCCTTGTGTATCAGTGGCCGCATGCGCAGTGATGCGGTCAGCGGGTTTAAAAGGACGGAGCAAGTCCTGAAGCGTCAGTCAACTCGGCTCACTCTGAAGATGACTGAAGGGTACACAGCCGAAATATTAGAAGAAGGAGTGCAATTTAGGCGAAATTTTTTGGAACAAAACGAAACACTGTCAACCGGCCTGTGGACGTGGTTTCACCGTGAGAGACAAATTACAGTATTTGCTCACTTCAGCTGCTGGTGAGCGCACGTGGGATGTTTGTATGAGACACTTGCCGGCTACGCCGATGGTACACGCATCATCCTACGTGTCGATGAGAGGTTCTTAAAAACTGTCTGTCGCCGAGGATATCAAGTTATTCAGACAACGCTGCCTTTCTGATTTCTATGACTTGTTAGCTTATCGTCACTGAAGCATATTAACGACGAACGAAAGAGATAGTAACGGATGGATTAGGTTTGTGTATCTTCACATGTATTGACCAGATTTACAACTGAGTGGAGACGGAATGTATGGTACTTTCGTTCGTTCGCCATATTACACTATCTTCCGATGTCATTTCACTGATGATGCTGACAAAGATTACTACAAACGAGTTTGTTTCTGGCGTAACACCACATTTCTTAACCTTGTATCGGCGATGTGGCACTAAGATTTGGAAATTTCAGCTTTCTTTATTGAAAAGGCCAATTAAAACAATTACTTGTGTCACTCGCCTACTTTCTTCCGCGACAACGTTTCGAGAGCTCACATTGTAATTGTGTCTTCTCTTGGATGTATCAAACTTCCTGCCTTACATTTCAATTACAATACAAATTAGTTATTAAGTGTCACTTGTTAACTCAATTCAAGTTCACGCCACGTCCCCCCCCCCTCCCACACACACACACACACACACACACTAGTAGCAGGTAGATCCACTTTACACAGAGTATACACCCTGCTGCTTAGCGATGAAATGCATCGAACTGAAATTGAAATAACTAAACAAGTAACGGATGCAAATTATTTCCAATCTGCTAGCACACACAAAAAGTGTAAGAAATTATGAAATGGTAGGCAAATAAAAAGAAGAACCACAAAGAGAATCACAAGCCATTCCATATTTTTTGGGCTTTTCACGGATAACTGATTATGTGCTGAAACCATGTAAGATCAAGAGTTCCTTTTCCCACCAGTAATAAATTGTTTTTCGCTACCACATAAAATTAAAGATAGCAAAGACGAATTTTTCAACTGGGGCATCTACAATGTGCAGTGCTACGTGTTCCCAATACAATATGTGGGTTAGACTGGACGAAGCTTCCATATCGGTTTCGAGGAATATATAAGTACACTCCCAAATAAATCTACCATAGCTACGCACGTTAATGATACAGGCCACACTTTTGACAATACAGATGCAAAGTATTAATAATTGATAAAATAAACAAACAATACAAAATGACTTTTTGAGGGGTTGGTAATTTTCTTTCACTACAGAAATTATGGACACAAATAATGACAAAATTTAGTCTGTGACAATGAACGTATTTTGAAGTTTCTCTAGGATACTAGACGGTATGCAGTCTTTCACTGCCATCGGCTGCTCAGTGACTGAATTTAAGAAAACCAGAACATAGTGATAGAAACGCTTCTCAGTCATTACCATGCGTAAAATTTATGTTAGTAAAACTATGATTATGTTCTAAAGAGGACTTTTCTCTGTGTCTTTATTTCCCAATGTAAGCTGGTGTGCTCTTTTACTTGACATTGTGCTTCGACACCTGTATGATCACTGAATTCTTTTTGTTTTGTGTTTATGCGTGATTTTCAGGGATCAAAATATGCATAAAGAATTACATCAAGTTTGTTTTTTATTGTAACATCTCGTAAACATCTACGTTTTTTTATAATGCGTGACCTCAGTACCACATTATAATCACAAATGGCACATAATAATTTATTAGTGGCAAAATGAAGAGTATGGCAGACACGTGACTATATACTGGAAAAGAAGTACTAGTAAAACCGCTAATACACCTGAAGATGGGGTTGTAAGTCTTCGAAAATAGTTGTGGAAGAAAATAACATATATTTGTCTTAATTTGTATTTTATTAACACATTTAATTGCAGTAATAGCTATTCGCTATCTGATGACCTGCTGTTTTGCTCGTATGTGGTTCAAATGGCTCTGAGCACTATGCAACTTAACTTCTGAGGTCATCAGTCGCCTAGAACTTAGAACTAATTAAACCTAACTAACCTAAGGACATCACACACATCCATGCCCGAGGCAGGAGTCGAACCTGCCACCGTAGCAGTCACGCGGTTCCAGACTGAAGCGCCTAGAACCGCACGGCCACACCGGCTGGCGTCTGTATGTGGATTGATGTTACTAGAATTGGTATCAGGTAAAAAATTCTCAAAGGAAACTACGACAAACGCGAGAAGTCCGAGATTACAACTAGTGCAATCTGCTTGGGCATTAATGTATAACATGAATGGTTGTAATCCAATCATTTTCCTTAACGCACATTTGAAATTGCCCCTTTGTCTGCGACTGGCTCTTCGTGTAGCGTTCTAAATCTCAAGAAGTCATGAATCAGGAGAACAGAACCGTGGCATAGAGTAACAGGCAGTAGATACTCGGAGGCGTTACTTTTCAACACGCTCTCGTACAAAATACTCTTTCATCGTAGGTCAAACACGACATTTAAATCCTTGTTTTCGTGTACTGCGTGGAGAGACAGTGTGAATTCATTTTTAAATAAAACAGTTATACGGATTTCTAAGAGCATAGAAATATGAGATTCCACGGTTTAGTTAACTGATTTTCGTCCAGTTAGAGTCCACCAGATTGGGTGCCCACGCTAAATAACAACGCAATTGTAATATCATCTTTCAAAAACAGTGAGCTGGGCTACTATTATAATCACGTTGTCAACTAACGTTACTCGGAAATATTGAAATTCGTGAAATCTTCACCGCGTTCTCCAGGCCTATTACGCAAGACATAATTCATAACTCAGGAAAGATACTCGTGTCATGTTTATACTCGTGACGCGTGACAGAGGTGTATATTTCGTGAATGAAATAAGTTCGAATTATCTCAATTAAGCATTATCATTCAGGGCTCAGGTTGGCGGTCATGGCTAGTAGTAGTTGCAATACTTAGCTGAGACAGGTGCTAATGATGGTTTTCTTCAAATTTATGGATACTATTTCCCAGATATTTCCGGAAAAGACACGTACGTTTTACGCATAGATAAAATATTATAAGAACTTGTGGTCTGATGAAACATACGGCACAAAGAACATGGAGGATGAAAGTAAAACGTGATGTGTAGATTATTTACGTGTGGATGAACGAACAGATATCTTCAGCTCTGCAAAGAATGGAAAAGCTGCTATTATGGACAGAGTAAACGCTGAACAGCTAACATGTGGAGACTCTTTACTACATAAGAGACTACCATATTTTTTTAATATGTGCATGGGTTATTCCAGAAGGATGCTACAAACAAACGTAACATCACTGTTTAAGTAAGGAGATCGCAATAACTGTGGGCACTATGGAGGACTCAGCTTACTGCACACCGCATACGAAGTTCATGCAAGAATAGTAAACGAGAGGTTTAAGGTTGTAGCTGAGTGTTTGTTAGGCGAAGAACAAATGATATTTCGGGAGGGCTGGTCAACAACGGATGCAGTATTCATAATTAAAAAAAAAATTGAAGAACAGAAGGAGTATAATAGGGAAACACATTCAGCGTTTATTGATTTTATTTAGGTACTCCATAGTATTGGTACTGGGATACAGCGGATTGTGAGAAAAAGAGGATATCCAAAACATCTAATAAACTTTTTAAAAAATCTGTACAAACACAGGATTGTAATTTTAGATTTAAATGGTACTGTAACACAGGCTGTAATAACAAAGGAATTAGACAAGGGTGCAGCATTTCATTCATAATTTTTAAGATTTATTTATATGATTCCATCAGGAAATGGAAGGTGGTACTTAAAGGGAGTTCAACGGATGTTACCGCTCCAGTTACCTTTTATACGCAGACGCCACACAGCTGGCGGAGAGTGAAGATGGTCTACAAAGATCAACACATTTATTGGGTAGGATTTATGAAGAGTAAACACTTTCTCTTCTTTTCTGGAATCGTGAAATATTAGTCAGTATCTTTTAAGGGAAAACGTCCAGTACAGAAGAAATAAACATTAATAATAGAACAGGCCTATCATTTTACGATTTAGGTTGCTACCTCACACGTGAGTATGACGCAAACACAGAGAAAAAGTTAGCAGAGTTTGAGAATATATGTGGAAGTACGAACAAAAGTTTAAATAATGAAACTATGATATAAAGAAGAACGAAGTTTTATAAGACAAAATCACTTTCAATGTGAGGATCGTGTATTAATGAAAGCCAAGAAAGTCACGTACAAGCGACAGAGATCAGATATGGAACAACAGTAAAGGGATGCACAAGAGCCGACAGATTTCGAAGTCCAGAAGTTAAGGAAGAATTGAATACATTTAATATGCTCAGTAAAATACAAGGAAACAGGAGAAATTGGAACGAACATCCCGAGAGAATGAGAGACGAAAGATTAATTCTCAGGGTTAGAAGATTGCACTTAGTTGGAAGCAGAAGTCAAGGAAGGCCGAGGAAGGTTAGAGTGTCTCAAGAGGCCAAAAAAAAAGAAAAACGCCTAGTGCTTCAAGCATATCTTACACATATGTCTGGCACATTCGCAACACACTTTTTGGGTTCAGATGGCTCTGAGCACTATGGGACTTAACATCTGAGGTCATCAGTCCCCTAGAACTTAGAACTACTTAAACCTAACTAACCTATGGACATCACACACATCCATGCCCGAGGCAGGAGTGGAACCTGCGACCGTAGCGGTCACGCGGGTTCAGACTGAAGCGCCTAGAACCGTTCGGCCACACCGGCTGGCAATACACTTGTTCAAAATTTTCATCTAGTTGCTCACGTCCATAGCAAACAAAACGGTTCATTTCTCATATCTTAAAAGGACATAGACTTAATATAATGGTACATTTGTGTCTCCCTATAGATTAGCATTCTGCAGATATTGTCATCCCTCCATCCCTCCCTCTCTCCCTCTCTCTCTCTCTCTCTCTCTCTCTCTCTCTCTCTCTCTCTCTCTCTCTCGCTCATACTTGAATCCTTCAGTTTCACCGTCTCTGATGCTAGACATCGCTAACAAGATTTGAATTACAGTAGCTCTCTGAGAAAAGAAGCTTCAGATAAAAAAATCTGACATTGTTTTGAAACATCCATTTGCACTGGCACTAAAAAGATTACTCAAAAGAGTTTCAGATGGAAGCTTCTTTACAAAACTGTGAATAGAAAACGTTCTATAGGGAATTTAATTACATTTCTTTCTGTGGTGTCACCGCCAGACACCACACTTGCTAGGTGGTAGCTTAAATCGGCCGCGGTCCATTAGTACATGTCGGACCCGCGTGTCGCCACTGTCAGGATCGCAGACCGAGCGCCACCACAAGGCAGGTCTCGAGAGACGTACTAGCACTCGCCCCAGTTGTACGACGTCTTTGCTAGCGACTACACTGACGAAGCCTTTCTCTCATTTGCCGAGAGACAGTTAGAATAGCCTTCAGCTAAGTCCATGGCTACGACCTAGCAAGGCGCATTAACCATATCTGGAGAGAGTCTCACTTGTATTATCAAGAGAAATGTACCACAACGAATTAAAGTTAAGTATACGAGAAGCTCCGTTCTTTTCTTTATAGCTTTCATCACGTATCCTGTTTCAGACTTAACGCCAGTCGGCGTGTGTGTACACGTGCCTTTCGGTTACCTGTCACTGTGGACTGGCTGCCTTGTCAGTCCACTAGATTGGCGACGAGGATGGGATGTGTTCTTTCTACTTTGCACTAATTTGCTTGTGTCATGGCTTCGCCACATTCTCCAGATGTACTGTCCGAATTTTATCGCTTGCAGAATCAGCAGACGCAGGCGTTATTGGATGCCCTTGGACAGCTCGTCCAGGGTCAACGTGCGCTGCAAACCGATGCGGCCGCCGCCGCTTCATCGCTACCGCAGCCACAACACGCAGTTGCACCACCGTTTCGTCCGTATAAAGTGGACGAGGAGTCTTGGACGAAATGGTCACGACAATTTGGATTTCATCTCGCCGCCTACAGAATTCAAGGTAATGAGCGGCAGCCGTTTTTGCTTTCGTGTGTAGGTGTGTCCACCTACCGTGTGATAGTGAAATTGTTTCCCCGGCGCGACGTAGCAACTCTGTCATACGAAGAAATTTTGTCTGCTTTAGATGCCTATTTCAAAGAAACAGTAAATGTCGTTGCAAAAAGGTATACGTTCTTTCGTACAAAACGTACGGCCGGTCAGACTAATCGGGAGTGGGTTGCAACTTTGCAAGGCCTTACACGGGATTGTGCTTTTGAATGTGAATGTGGACTCCCTTATTCAGATACTATGGTGCGTGACGCAATTGCACAGAACGTTTCAGATGGTCGCATAAGGTAACAGATTTTGAAACTAGTTAATCCCTCCCTTCAACAAGTGATAGACATATTGGATAGGCAAGACACACTTGACTTTGCTCAGGACTCATTTGAAACTTCGCCAGCCGTGTGTCACATTAACCGGCCCGCCGGACGCGCTGCACGGTCCGGTAATCAGCCCTCGCGCACGTCCGCGCAGCTGCGGCCTAGCTCTCACACACGTGTGCCGCGTAGGCAAGCAAATGCAGTGAAATCATGCCCGCGGTGTGCGACTAGACATTCGCGTGACAATTGCCCGTCACACCAAGCTATTTGCTTTTACTGCCATAAGAAAGGACATGTTCAAAGTGTTTGCCAGAAAAAGCTCAGATCAGACAATCACAATCATTCCAGGCCCTTTGCTTCACGCCGGAATCGAACCAAGGACAATCAGGCTCATGAACCTTCGCCCATGGACATTCATGTAGTTAATTCCACCCCGTCCAGTGCCACTATCTCAAACAGTGACAGTGTTCATCCCACAAATGTGTGCCTCGACGTCGCCGGAAATCCCGTGAAGTCCCGAGTGCTTCCGTACCTGTATCGGTTCAAATTGCACGTGAAAGTCGCTCTTATCGTCAGCAGGACGGTAAACTTTTTGTAGACTTGGACTTTGAAGGCAAAGTGATACCATTCCAGCTCGATACCGGAGCTGCAGTTTCATTGATCAATCACGACACGTACAAACAACTGGGCAAACCTCCGTTGCTTGCCGCAAATGTTAAGTTAAATAGTTATTCCGGACAAGCTATCCCTGTATTAGGACAGTGCACTCTTCTTTCCACATACAAGGGACAAACAAAACTTGTGTCTTTTTACGTCATTCGTTCTTCTTCTGCAGTGAACTTGTTTGGTTTAGATTTATTTCAGTTGTTTAACTTGTCTATAGTAAATCAGGTCCTATCAGTAAACAAGACTGTGCCTTCAGACAGTGTTTCTCGTCTGTGTGACGAATTTGCGGACATTTTTGCACCGGGCCTTGGTTGCGCTAAGAACTATGAAGCACATTTGGAACTGAAAGTCAATGCGCAACCGCCATTTTTCAGAGCGCGCAATGTTCCCCACGCATTGCGTGATGAGGTCGCAAGAACATTACACGATTTAGAATCGCAAGGTGTAATTGAACGTGTGCAGGCTTCTCTCTGGGCCTCACTCTTAGTCATTTTGCCAAAACCTTCCGGAAAACTGAGACTTTGTGTGGACTTCAAAGCTACAGTGAATCCACAACTGGTGATCGCCACTTATCCTTTACCCCGCCTGGAAGATCTTTTTGATACACTGTGCCCGGGTAAATACTTTTCGAAGTTGGATCTAGCAGATGCGTACTTGCAAATACCTGTGGACGAAGAATCCCAGCACGTCTTGGTGGTTAACACGCATCTTGGGTTGTATCGCTTCAAAAGACTGCCGTTCGGGTGTGCATCCGCCCCTGCATTGTTTCAGCAATATTTACATACTGTTTGTGCGTCGGTCCCTACTGCTGCAAACTATCTGGACGATATTGTGATCTCCGGAAGGACAGCAGACGAACATTTAGAAAATCTACGAACATTATTTCAGGTATTGCGACAAAATGGTCTTCGCTTGCGGAAGGACAAATGTGTGTTTTTTGCTCGTGACTTACCCTATTTGGGACATGTCATCAATGCCCAAGGCATACATCCGAGTCCAGAGCACCTCCGTGCCATACAAGAATTGCCTTCGCCGCAGACTATTGTTTCCGACAATGGCCCACAATTCATGTCCGCAGACTTTCAGTCATTCTGCACGGCCAATGGTATTCATCATCTGACTTCCGCGCCGTTTTCGCCTCAGTCAAACGGTGCCGCTGAACGATTGGTCCGGACTTTCAAGTCCCAGATGTTGAAGTTGAAAGAGTCGCATTCTCGGGAGGACGCGTTATTGCTCTTTTTGTCCTCGTATCGCTCTCAGCCCCGCGATGGTCGCTCGCCGGCTGAGTTGCTCCATGGTCGTCCTCATCGAACCTTGATGTCTTTGCTGCATCCGCCGCATCAGGTTCCTGTGCAGCGGCAGACTCCTGCTTTTGCTCCTGGCGACGTTGTATTTTATCGCAACTATCGAGGTTCATGGCGTTGGCTCGCAGGGCGCATTCTTTGCTGCCTCGGCCGCACGATGTATTTGGTTTTGGGGGCCTCTGGTGAGGTGCGTCGGCATCTCAATCAGCTGCGCCTCTGTCGTCGCCCGGGTTCTGCCGCTCCCCGTCTGCTTTCAGCGACGCTGCCGTCCGGTCAGCGCCCTGGGGACCCGTCTACTGGCTCGCCTCATCCCCAGCTGTTACCGACGCTGCCTTCCATTTTGCCTCATGGCGACGCGCCGCCGCCGCCGCTGCCTGTTCTCCCGCCGGCGCCGCCCGCAGTGGACGCGTCGCTGCAACCGCCTGGCGCCTCCCTGGGTCACGCGCCGCCGATCGCTTCCCGTGACCAGATGTCCTCCGCCTTGGAAGTCTTGCCCGCTCCGGACCAGATGTCGTCTTCGCCTGTCGGGTGCCCCGACCGCATGGAGGTCGACCCTTCGGCCCCTCCTGTCTCATTACGGGCGCATACACCGCATGCTGACGTGCACCCTGGACTAGGTTTTCAGGCGTTTCCTAGCTCCCCTCGGACCGAATGGCCGGATGCGGGTGGCACAGCCTCGCCTGTTGTTAGGCTCCCCACCTCGTCGCATACGTCAACATGGGGTCCTCCCCACGGCGGGCGGAAGCCTTATCACACGACCGTTCGCCGATTTGCGGGGGAGGAATGTGGTGTCACCGCCAGACACCACACTTGCTAGGTGGTAGCTTAAATCGGCCGCGGTCCATTAGTACATGTCGGACCCGCGTGTCGCCACTGTCAGGATCGCAGACCGAGCGCCACCACAAGGCAGGTCTCGAGAGACGTACTAGCACTCGCCCCAGTTGTACGACGACTTTGCTAGCGACTACACTGACGAAGCCTTTCTCTCATTTGCCGAGAGACAGTTAGAATAGCCTTCAGCTAAGTCCATGGCTACGACCTAGCAAGGCGAATTAACCATATCTGGAGAGAGTCTCACTTGTATTATCAAGAGAAATGTACCACAACGAATTAAAGTTAAGTATACGAGAAGCTCCGTTCTTTTCTTTATAGCTTTCATCACGTATCCTGTTTCAGACTTAACGCCAGTCGGCGTGTGTGTACGCGTGCCTTTCGGTTACCCGTCACTGTGGACTGGCTGCCTTGTCAGTCCACTACACTTTCTAGTGTAGTTTTCAACGGTTTTCATTTACGTATTTCGTCTACTCCAGTGTGCATTACTGTTGACACAAAAAATGTTAGGCCGTGTTCACTCTAGCACGGCATTATTTGTAATAGGATAGTTTTTGGACAATGTTGTTTTACATAGAAATGGAATACGTTACTTTAATTCATATTTGTGTACTGGGAATTTCCTGTAATGCTGACCGTTCACTCATATCAAACTAAAACATAGGCGGTTTCAGTTGCAGGTAATATCAGACTACGTGAGAACGGAACGACAACCGCTGGTACGCCAACGCCATTGCCTGCAGAATAATTCATAGCAGGTCGTGCAGTTACCACATTCAGAACGCCACGTCCGATTTTCCGCCCCTACGTCACTCTGGTGATCGGATTTCCTCTCAGCTACGATACTCGCCGTGGCAGCCGTAAAATACGAACAGGCTCCGGCCCAACTGGTTAGCGTGACAGGTATTTATATATGCGCATACGGCGGCGGCTTCCATTAGCGTCTCCTGCAAAAGCGTTGTGTTATGCATTAGCGCCAAGTGTTTTACTAAGACAGCTGCGAGACCACATGTATATTCATGAGCAGTTTATCAGCGAAATTCATTTAAAAGACAAAACATTTGCGTTCCACCTTTCAGACCGCCCTCGCCAGTTTTTTGCAAAAATCAGCCTCGTATTTAATTCAGCAAAGAACTAATCAGTGACAGGCAGAGCAGGTATTGGCATAGTGAATTTTAGCAAGTGGGAAATATCCATAGGACGGCTTTCACGTGGTGAGATGACAGAACAGCGTTTAATGATAAACATAAAGTTGTTGGACTTACAACAACGCCTCCGAGTATTTTATTTGAAATCTCTTGGAGATTTTTAAATAAAATAAACGTTTTTAAATTTCTGCATTTTTATTCTTCGTGTCTACATATTTATTTCTCAACATAGTCACCCTGGCGACACACACGTGTCTTCCAACGACAGACTAGTTTGTTGATATCATCACGTGAATGTCTGACTTTGTTGACGGAACCACAGCTTCATTGGAAGCACAGTGACGTCCTCGAAGGTGTTCTTTAAGTTTCGGTAACGGAAGAAAATCGACTGGAGCCAAGTCAGAACTCTATGGAGGGTGATCTATGACGATCAAACGAAGGCATCGGATTATTGCAGATGTCGCAGCGCTCGTCTGAAGTCTGGGATTGTAATACTGAAGGACAGGGTGCTCCATGTGTCGACCAACTCATCTAACTCGAAAATCGCTTACAGTACGCTGTTTCTCACGCGCCTACATAGTTGCAATACACAATGTCATGTTACAACTTACAATTTTGAACCCTCTAGCGGCAGAGGGTTGCAATTTGCCTCAGCGAATCGGGGAGGTCGACCAGCAACATGCATGACATGTAACACCTCAACCACACATTTTACATACTGTGCATGTTGTCTGACCAATGTAGGACGAGACAGTTTGTCCTCGACGCAGCTGTGTAGATGTAGTTCATAAGATTTTACGAAACGCACATAGTATAAAAAGCAACCGCCTGATAGGAAGACAATACTAGCTAGGACATAACCACCTATGGCAAGCTAACATACACCAACAAGCGACAAACGTCGGCAAGCCCCTGCATATCAGCTTTACTGGAAATTACCAGCTGTTATTAGAGCCGACCAACAAGTTCAAATGGCTCTGAGCACTGTGGGACTTAACTGCTGAGGTCATCAGTCTCCTAGAACTTAGAACTACTTAAACCTAACTAACATAAGGACATCACACACATCCATGCCCGAGGCAGGATTCAAACCTGCGACCGTAGCGGTCGCGCGGTTCCAGACTGTAGCGCCTAGAACCGCTCGGCTATCCTGGCCGGCGACCAACACGCTATAGTAGGGAAACCGACGAGCTCACCCACTGGCGCACAAACAATCGCCAACATCACCCTCCACTGTGCATCTGATATATGACCTATCGGACACGACGATAAACGTAACTGTTGCAGGTTGCTGACGCTGACCGAGAGTTCAACACCGGCACCCAGCGGCAGCCGCCGACCAACAGCACCGCTCAACATAAAGGTATCGACTTACATGATACCCACTACTAACAAAGCCTACCCATGCACGTCCTATCTCAGGCAGCAAGACATCCGCTACTGCCCTTACCACCCGACCTAACTGTCGCAGAGATTTTTCCCTTCGCTCTTGCCTTGGCACTTTCTTTTCCTTTGCCCTTCAAACCGCTACCCTTCGTTTGTCTTCGTTTGTCTTCGACCCAACCTATCTCCAGATGAGCGCGTATTAATGGTTATCCTTAACCAGACGTACGCAAACATCGAAGTACCCACATCCTGCGACACCTCACTTTAGTGAGAGCTAACCCTTATGCAGTGATGGCAGTAGACCTTTTGAGTTTGCCATCATGCCGGTGTGGGCGTGGAGGGGCTCAACCTCTTGTAAAAGGAACATAAATAAACATAATATATTGCACCTAAATAGTCGAAAGGCTCAATATCATTTGGCCTACGATGAGTCCTCTGTCACTTGTATCAATTATAATCGTTAAAGTCTTGGAACATCTGCCAGGAGTAATATAAGGTGGAGCCAACTCATACATATTCGTATATACGCGGGAAAGGCAGATAACAAAGACTTAAAGGAAGAATAACAAGGAGAAAGCTCTTTTGTTCATATATTTGGTAGCGTACGCCAGTCTGGGATTCTTACTAAGTAGAACTGAGGAAGAAAGAGAGACAGAGGAGGAGAAGAAGAAGAAGAAGAACGCAATTTATCGTGGTTTCGTTTGGTAGGCGTGAGAGCGTCAACAAACTCCACTCGGAGACGCCGTGCACGGCAGGTAGCCTTACTCTCGCTGTTCCGAGAACCCGTGCCCCAACACGCGCGAAGAAAAACATTATTTTCTACATCTTACATCTCTCGTAATGTCCACGATAGCAAGAACAGAAGAAAAAAAGTCAAGCATATACAAAGGGATACCGAGTTCTACCTTCTCGTATACCATCTGTAATGGAACGTGAGTGGGAGAAAATATTTTTCTTTTGCATCATGTTTGCTCAACTTCACAATCTGCGAATGCAGACGTGTGTAGACGTAGTTGTCCCATTATTTCGACTCTTTTTTCCTGCATACAACACCCCATCTGTGCTTGTTATTATTTGTATCTGTCTTCAAGCGAGTGTGACCACGTTCAAAAAAATGGTTCAAATGGCTATGAGCACTATGGGACTTAACATCTGAGGTCATCAGTCCCCCAGAACTTAGAACTAATTATACCTAACTAACCTAAGGACATCACACACATCCATGCCCGAGGCAGGATTCGAACCTGCGACCGTAGCGGTCACGTGGTTCCAGACTGAAGCGCCTAGAACCGCTCGGCCACACCGGCCGGCTGACCACGTTCACATTCTGTCGCCAGTTTCTTGTTGAAAAGATCCCTTAAGAACCAAAACTCACTTAAAATGAATTTTTGTTGTTAGTGGACTGTCCGAAAGAAACAACTTTAAAAGGTGACAGATATTCCACTTCATCCATCTCAACGAAGCACAAACAACAAACATAATTTAACCACAAACTATCCCGCTGCTCAAGTTCTTAATTAGCTTGCGTTATGGAACAATATGGACATATTTTTTAAAAACGTTTCACTAATACGACGGCCAACTCTATGACAGGCAGAGAGATTTTCTCCTGGGCACTGTTGCCGACGTATAGTGAGATGCAGCCCCATACGGATACGAAGAGTTGCTTACGCTGCTAATATATCTGAAGATGTGCAGAGAGTGATTTAAACTATCACATCATTAAAATAAATGTGCAACTGAGAAGACAACTAAAAATAGAATCGAAGTGCGGACAGGACTCGCGCTCTGAACGTTCCCTACAACCTTAATATATGCATAGATAGTTCATCCATCCTAGGAATCGAGAAATTAGATTATTTTTCCCTATTATCGACACTGCCAAGCTGTCAGTCCTTAGGATTCCAAGACTTTCGAGAATGTTTTAATTTAAAGTTTAAATTTTTGTTCTACTTTTTCATTTACTGTTGTAATCCATGAGAAAGATAAGTTTTAACAGAATGAAAGACAGCAGTCGGATAACAAATGACAAATTTTTTTTCTTGTCAAATAATTAAAAATAAACAATTTTCGGATTTTACCTTATTTTTACTGTGAAACCTTGCTTCCTGCCAAATTTCGCAGCTGCAGGTCAACGGGAAGCACCCTAAACGTTTTGATGAGTAAGTTTGTGAGTACCATAATAGGTGACGTAAATGGCCGTTTGGTTTGACTGCTTTGACTTTGAAGCTTGAATCTTTTACACCGCCAAGAGACCACAAATATACTTGTGTTACATAAATTTCAAGCTGATATACCCAGACCTGATAAAACGCGGGCTCAGCGAGTCGCAAAGACAGGGAGACCGTGATACAGACCGACAGACGGACAACAAAAGTGATCCGTTTTTGCCAGCTGAGTCGCGGAATCCTAAAAACGACAACTATTTTAAATTGTATCGACGGATATAAATTAGTCACACAATAAAATTAAATGTCCTACTAGGACGACAATAAAGACAACGATAAAAATTTTAAATTCTCACGAACCTAAAACTAAGATGCTTACTGCGAAATATTGTTTCAGCCTGGGGGCATATCAACACCTTTTTTTATTGCATTCAATATCATCTTAGCCAGACGTTTAGGAGAAAGGCACGTAGATCTTAAATGTCCTAAATTTTCAATCCTTTCTACATGATGTAGAGCTTTTAACAGGGATGTAGAATCGTCTGGTATATTTTCTCATCACCAACAATTCGTATTTTACAGCTGATCAGTAGATTCAGTCCTCACTGAGTTAGCGCACGTCGATAGCGAGGTCAGTAGACACGGAGGACAAACTCCGATTAAAGAAAGAACCATCACGGAGTTGGCCTTTATCAGAAAAATCACGGGAAACCTATACTCGATGGCCGTACGGGAATTTGATCCTCTCTGAGAATTGTCTTCAGGCTTGCACATAAAATTACTACATGGGCGTTATGTGCGAAAACATTGCAGGAGGTGACAGACTCAGTTTAAGGACACTTCAATGGAAGTAATTACCTGACACCACGACGGTAATGAAATTTTATTTTATTCTCACTTGGTTTTTATGTCTATAAACATTTGGAGGAAGCGCAAAATTGTTTGCGAGCTGGACTGAACATTAACCAACAAACTGAAGCAAGCAGTACTGTCTAATAGCATAATGACAACCACGTGTTCAGTTCCACAGATTAAGGTCAGTTTCGCTAAACTGTTCGACCCGAAATTCCATTCTTTAAGCTGTAATTAAGCAAGTATAATTCATGTGGCAGCGTCCTGTTTCTGGTGGTAAATTATTCGGTCGTAGCATGATGCAGTATGGAAATTCCATTTTGCCCCGTCAGCTTCTTCCTGTAGCGTGTGAGATTATCCCGTTACAATCAGCTTACTGCGTTTCCACTTTGACCGCCATAAACTACATGCGTGTGAAGTTTATTTATCGAAATCCGGAGAGAGATACGCACAAATGCTGATCCGTCTTTACGGAATGGAAAGTCAGAGTTGAGGAATAAAAGAAACGTCAATTTTCAATTTTATTTTTCTGCAATTTTTACGTTTTCCTGCACCAACAATGTGCGCTAAACTTTGTTTACTTCAGCTCTAAATTTGTTTCGTCGAAGTATTCGAAGAAAACATTGATTTAATCTGCAAATGTTTCAGTTTCTCTTTCATTTCCAACGTGGCATATTTGGTTTGGAGCAAGAGACAAAAGAATCCTAGTTTAAAATACAGATATGTAGACAGTTCTTACAATATTTTGAAGGTCTGTACAATAACGAAAACTATATATGTTACTTTACAAAGAAAGACCCACCAAATCACACAAAGAAAAATTTATATAGAAAAATTAACAAACGAGCAAGAATCCTAGTTTAAAATACAGATATGTAGACAGTTCTTACAATATTTTGAAGGTCTGTACAATAACGAAAACTATATATGTTACTTTACAAAGAAAGACCCACCAAATCACACAAAGAAAAATTGATATAGAAAAATTAACAAACGAGCAAGAATCCTAGTTTAAAATACAGATATGTAGACAGATCTTACAATATTTTGAAGGTCTGTACAATAACGAAAACTATATATGTTACTTTACAAAGAAAGACCCACCAAATCACACAAAGAAAAATTGATATAGAACAATTAACAAACGAGCAAGAACAATTAACAGAAATAGAAACTTTCATAGAGGAAGGAGACCTCGAAAAAGCAACAGATCAAATAGAAGACGTCCTAAAAAATTCAGTGATACAAACAACCCCCAAAACAAGGATGGCCAAAAGATGGTTCGATGCTGAATGCTACAGCAAAAGGAACACTGTTCTAAGAATCCTCCACAGACTAAGAAACCAGCATGACGAGGAAACATACAAACTGTACGCAGAAGAGAGGAGAATCTACAAAAAACTAATAGAAGAGAAGAAAAAAGAATACATAGAAAGTGAGGCAAAAAGAGAAGCGGATGAAGCAGAGAAAGACCCATACATAGCAGCAAGACCAAGAAAAATGGCTCATACACCAAATATAGACCTGAAGGAATGGGAAGACCACTTCAGTAAGATACTGAACAAACGAGGACTCAAAACAGCCCCAAAGAAAGAGAAACAACATCAAACTAAGGAAAAAGACAATACATGGGATCCCCTAAATGAAGATGAGTGAAAGAAGTAATAAAAGCACTGAAGAATAAGAAAGCAGCAGGACCTGATAATATATATAATGAACATATAAAAGATGCAAAAGAGGCCCTCCAACACATACGGACCAAACTGTTTAACAAATGCCTGGAACTTGGAAGAATTCCGACACAATGGAGACACTCGACAATAAAAGTTCTCTACAAAGGTAGAGGAGACCCAATGGACCCAAACAAGTACAGAGGCATAGCCCTGGAAAATACTCAATTCAAGATGTTTTCAAAAATAATAACACAAAAAATCCAAGCCTCTGTGGACAGTCATCTCCCAGAACGACAAATGGGTTTCAGATCTGGAAGATCAACACTTACGGCAGTCAGGCTTCTTCTAAACAACATCGATGATGCACTACAAAAGAAACAAATGTTCTACACAGTGTTCATAGACTTTACCAAAGCTTTGACCTATTGGAAAGAGAGCTCATAGTCCGAAAACTGGAAAACACAATGGGAGAAGATAGCGTATGGGCAAGAATAATCAAATCAATCCTCGAATACAACTTAATTACAATAACAGACAACCTCTCTTTTTCGAACCCCATTCTGCAATCGAACGGAGTCTTACAGGGTGACCCAATGAGCCCTTTGCTGTACATTCTTGCCACTGAAGAAGTACTCCGAATTGGAGAAAATGAAGAAGATGTGTATGTATATGCATACGCTGACGACATAGCCGTAGGTTCAACAGATATACAGAAACTGCAGAGAATCATTGAGAAAATAGACAAATGGTGCAGTGAACACAAACTACACATAAACATAACAAAGACAGAAATGGTAATTTTCAGAAAAGGAGGCAAAACTCCCAAGAATGCGGAAATCAGTATCAGAGGACAAAAAATAAAAATCTCATCAGACTTTAAATACCTAGGAGTGACATTGCAACCAACAGCCAAATGCTTCACAAAACATACAACAGAACGTGCAGCCCAAGCAATAATAGCAATACAGGACATCAAAAACATCCGCCTACTGAGTCTAGAAACAGCCATGAAATTATTCAACACAAAAATCTTGCCAATCCTGGCCTATGGGATGGAGGTTATATGGGACCACCTGACAGAAAAAAATCTAGAAACACTAGAAAAGGTAAAATCGACCTATCTAAAAAGAGCACTAGGTCTCTCAAAGACAACAAGATCTAGACTAGTGTACCTGCTAGCGAGAGAGACATTCCTAATTGAAGACATCAGACTTCGATATATGAAGCAACTGAAGATCATGGAGGACAAACGAGAAAAAATACGGCCGGAGTTTTATGGCACCGAAGCAATGACGAACCGCTCATGGACAGCACCAAACTTCGAACAGCGACATGTCGTAACTAGACTTTCTATTCACGGCTTTCATCATCTAATCTGCAAGAACAAAACTTATCATGACCCAACCGCAACATGTGTATGTGAATCGTGTAACGAAGCCTGTGAACGATATCACATAGAACTGTGCAGTAAAAGAGTGAAATCGATAAATGAATTTGCAAAAATGTAAAATGTAAATGTAAAATATTAAGCAAAGTAACTGTATATGGCTATTTGGCTGCAATTTTATTAAATAAACTTACTTTACAAACGTCTTGACCGAACGCTAAAAATCTTCAATTTAAATTTCATTCTTATTTTAAGTATTTTCAGTCCAAAAAGCGCTATTCTTGTGGACAATGAATAGCGTGAATACGTGGTTGGTCTTGGGTGTGTCAAACATTACTGCAACTTGTCGTGTGGAGGCATCAACACGGTTGCAGAGGAGATGCACACGCAGCTTCTGGTATCTCACATTGAAACGATACTGCGGGCTTTGCGAAGGTGGCACCGGAATTACAAGTTTTCGACAGACGCCGATAGAGGTCGTGGGGGATCTGACCAACCCAATGGCGCGTGTCCGCTGTGCCAAACTTCCAGTGGCTCTGGGCTACGAGCGACCTCTGCCGCCTCGATATAGGGGAGTCGGCGGCAGCCGCCCTGCCCACTTGGATCTGGAGCCGCTCCATTACTACACCATCGTACGTGCTTAGCACGGCGAGCTTCATACCAGTTGACATTGTGATATCTGGACTGTGTTTCTTGCTGCATTATTTGTAATGAGTCTTCATATCTTTGGACAAATATAAGTTAAGTAAAGATTCTGTTTGTTGAGGTAACTCGTTCACTAATCGTTACTGCTCCTCTCCAACTTTCTTGCGACGACGATTGGTGCAACACTCTATAGCCCACCTTCCCTTAATGTCGTGTACAAAGTCATACATAACATAGCTTATTGCTACCGTCATACTTTGAAAAAGGCCGAAACATATCTGAGAAGCATGAGAGTATCATAAAGACAGTCTGCACTGACAGTTGGCTGTGGTGCAACGAATGCAGGACGAATTGTAATGGGATGGGTTCAGTAACAGTGTGACCAGAAAAGAAGCCGCAGGCCCCACGAGGAGATGGTAGAATTGTTCAACTGACTCTGAAAAATTGATAAGTGAACACATCTGAAATCCAGGCAGAAGATAGAGGCAGAAAGCCAGCAGTAGTCCTCGGGGACTGGGAAGGTGAGTTGAGGTCGCTCCAACCATTAGTTGTTTATCGCTGGAAGGTCAGGTGAGACATGTGTGGTGTAGAGGTAGAGTCCATTAGAGTAGTCAGTGATGTTATGTGGAGCTCCGTGACAGTCTGTGGTGGTCATATCGACATTAACGTGCCTGTAGACGACATGATGAAAAGTCACAGCAAGCACTGATTCTTGAGGTCCACACCTCTACAACCCCTAGAGTCATGATGCGAACAGCTTTTGGGTATGATAACAAGACTAATTTTGTGATTGTTCAAATTGGCTCTGAGCACTATGGGACTTAACATCTGAGGTCATCAGTCCCCTAGAACTTAGAACTACTTTAAACTAACTAACCTCCTCGTGGGGCCTGCGGCTTCTTTTCTGGTCACACTGTTACTGAACCCATCCCATTACAATTCGTCCTGCATTCGTTGCACCACACATCCATGCCAGAGGCAGGATTCGAACCTGCGACGGTAGCGGTCGCGCGGCTCCAGACTGTAGCGCCTAGAACCGCTCGGCCACTTCGGCCGGCCTTTGTGATTGTTGCAAGGACGCTTAAGGCTCGTCATTGTGTGTCATATCGCCGGCCGGGGTGGCCGTGCGGTTCTAGGCGCTACAGTCTGGAACCGCAGGACCGCTACGGTCGCAGGTTCGAATCCTGCCTCGGGCATGGATGTGTGTGATGTCCTTAGGTTAGTTAGGTTTAAGTAGTTCTTAGTTCTAGGGGACTGATGACCTTAGAAGTTAAGCCCCTTAGTGCTCAGAGCCATTTGAACCATTTTGTGTGTCATATCCTTCATAACCAGGGTACGAAACAGAATATTCCAGTGGGATAATGCTAGGTTCTACACTGTAGTTCACATCACAAGTGCCTTGAACTTATTTATCACTGTAGCCGACACACTTGTATTGCGTGATTCAGCAATTGTACTGATATTTTAGATAATTCTCATTTATTGTTCCATCTCAGTTACATATTTTTCATTAGATGACATGTTTTGATCACTGAGGATCATTTTCAAGTTTAAAACAAAGTGAAACTAAATATGTACCATGTAATACTTTACAACAACTATAAATGGAAGTAAACGTGGGATTTACCTATATAGTTGCGCCAGCAACCCGTGTTGTCTACTCAGAACCACATATCAGAGTACTCTCTGTATCATATGCGATCAACGTATTGAGTAGCAGATGTTGAAGGTAGAGAAGAGTCGGAGAGGGAGAAAGAGGAATGAAGTGAGGCAGATTAGAGGAGATGTAAAGAAGCAAGGAGAGGTGATGGGGATGTCACCAGTTTAACAAGGTGGGTCGTGATAAGATTATACAATGTATAATTATATAAAAATTCTCGTTAAAAGATTAATAGTGTAGAACAATGGCTACGTAAAATGCAAACGACACAGAATATGGAAATTATAATATGGAGCGAGGGGTATTGGGAATGGGCAAAGAAGGCAAGGCAGGGCAATGGAGGGATAATGGCAGGGATGCTATGGATTTAACGAAAGAGAGTCTTGTACTAAAATTGCAAAAAGTCAATTATGTAAGAAACATCCTGTTAAAATAACAGAATGGGTGTGTGACATTGTGAAACGGAATGAAATAGTGAGTTATAAGAGTGGAAATACAGTAGCTGAAACTGAATTATTATCTTAATATAATCGAAGTGTGGAACTTTCAGAGTAGAAGCTTCCAGGTTTTACTCTGAAAGTATAAAAATATTGGTGTAAAATCTTTTTCATTAAAATGTCAAAAGTATATGCCTAGAACAATGTATGTATAAATAGTGAAAGAAATAAAAGTCGTGAAATTACACAAATAGAGTACTGAAGAGGACCTAGGAATGCATGAAGTGTTATTACAAAGATACTATAATCCTCGAAAAAACAATGAAATTATAAAAGCGTAAAAAGTATAAAACAATAAATTATAAAAGTGGAACAAAGTGCAGCAGCTTTTATAATCAATTTTTTTAGCCCTTTTAAAGTTTTACGTATTCACTCTGGTATTTTAACAGAAGATTTTTAAAATAATTGACTTTTTGAAATTTTAACATAAGATCCTGTCTTGTTAAACCCATAGCATCCCTGCCACTATGCCTTCCTGCCTCCTCCCTTGCCTTCCTTGACCGCTCTCAATCCCCCTTGCCCCATTTTATAATTTTACTATTTTATGCCGTTTATATATTACATACCCATTGTTTTACATCTTTAGTATTTTATACATCTACATCTACATGATTAGTCTGCAGCTCACAGTTAAGTGCCTGGCAGAGGGTTCATCGAACCACTTTTAACCTATTTCTATATCGTTCCACTCTTAAACAGCGCACGGGAAGAAATTACTCAAATCTTTCTGTGCAAGCTTAACAAGAATATTTGCTTGATTATACGATCTACAGTTTTAGCACGACTCCTCTTGTAGACTCTAGACATTCTTATCATGCCCCCCTGCTTCCATTTCCCTCCTGCAATCTGCCTCACTCCATTACTCTTTCCTTCACCCAGCCACCCCCTTCCTCACTACCAGCAACGTATACTTTTTTAAAATGTAGATCGCAGTTTGAAAACACAGTTCTCTGATATGTGATTCTGAGCAGAGAAGGCGGGTCGTTAAAGCAACTACTTATTAAATTCTACGTTTGCTTAGAATTATTTTCTTTTCTATCGATTGTAAAATAACAGATTTTTTTACTTTGTTTTGGATCTGAAAAAGGTCCTGAGTGATCTCAACCTATAATCTAATTAAAAATGTGCAACTGAGGCGGAGCAGTAAATGAGAACTATGTTGAATTGGTTTATCCTTGCGTAGACTAACTGGTCCCGTGATTTGTCACCCATGGACCAAGGGGGGATGTATTGGAAATACGTACTGGCATACTTTCATAATAGTCTCCAGCCAGCAGTCTGTATGAACTGGCACATGATGTATTTCAGGCACGGCAAGGAATTCCCTGAGATGAAATTCGGAGGCTGTTTGCTTACATGCACAAACGAATGAAAGACTGTATTCGTCTCCGCCGCTCACGGCTGTTAGTTGGGAATGCAATGACTCTTTAACCGTTTAATACCTGCGAATTGACGAAAATCTGTTGCTAGCACGGGGACGTGCTCAATGTTATCGAGGTAATGGTGTAATGATCGACAGGTGGCGTCGCGCAGTGCGCTTTGATGGATTCAGTGGGCGACCACGGCTCGCTGAGAAATCACGGCTTCCCGCTTTTGCAACCTCAATTAATACTATGGCATACCATGGCGGTGGGGCTTGTGTTGGCGCAGCCATTCTGCAGCGCATGTACGTTGCGATGCTTTCCACTGCAGATGTGATTTGTCTTTTAACTTTTGGGCAACACTGTTTTTGTTAACCGAAGACCACAGCTGTGGCAACATTTGGTATGCGTCAGCGCTGACCGAGGCCTGGCAGCCACAAACAGCTTGTATACAAATATCATCGTAGAAGACACTAAATGAAGCAGTTGCTACGGCTTCTGCTGCATACGGTCCAGGCCACGTTGAAGCTCGTGAAAAGCATATGAAATGCACGGAAATTTTGGATAGTAAGTTAGACAGTAATACCAGACATGTTCTCTGGCACCATCACCACACACATACACTTTCTGTCCAATTTTATGCAGGGTAGTGAGCAATATCTAGGGATCGAATTTCTCATATAAAGATGAGAACATGAGACCACGGATGCCTAGCCTCCTCATTTTTTTAGTAATTATGATTTTACTTTATATTTTGTAAAGGTAGTGCCCCAGAGCTCCTAAACATATTATTGACGGAGTTAAACAACTTGAGGCAATGCAGCCAAGTGACGTCTTCGACAACCGTGTTATTTCGACAAGTACACAGCCTGTCATCTTTCAGGAACAAATGCAACAGGCATACTGGCTTTTGCTTAAAATCTGCGAGGAATCCAGCTCTCCCTCCCTCTCTCTCTCTCTCTCTCTCTCTCTCTCTCTCTCTCTCTCTCTCTTGTCAAAAAGCAGAGTGACATAGTTAACGCATTATCAATAACTTCTTATGTCTGGCATCTTTGGTAGCATGGTTTCGCTTGTGTATAGTGTGCGTGTGTGTTTTATCTTCCCGGAAATGATCCGCGTAGCGAGGTTTCAAATTTCCTTACACAGAGCTTCCTTTCTGTTTTTGTTGACAAAGGACACCTGGTTGCATTACTGCAAGTTAGTGTAACACAGTATACGCCGGGAGAAACTCAGTTTCCATATCAGACGACGTTAGTGCATTACGTTATGTAACTGACAAAGGAAATAATTTTACTACTTACAACAGTGACGTCCGACGCATTGTGAGTTATTAGGCGCTACAGTTTTAATATCCTCATGAAAACTGTTACAAACGACTCTGATGCTTAATGGTGATCTGAAGGTAGAAACTGGTCGTGAACAAATAACTGACCGCTCACCGCTCAACCAGGACTTTTTTAAAGATTTTACGTCATTATTATTTTAGTGTTGTTATTGTCGTTATGTAACGAATTGCTACATAGTCGAAGCAAAACGCAACAGTGATCCAGGAAAATGTTTACGTTTCATTTCATTATGAACCACAGTCTTATACAACAGGTAAATAATGTCGGTCTTTGATGATCACCTCCAAGACCTGAGTACAAAACCTTTTCTAATGGATCCAGGGAGTTCGCACCATTTGTTATTATTCAGACTGAATACTATATTGGTGGGACCACAGACGAAAATAGGGAAAAGCTTGTAACACATTACAAGACAATCAGCTATTAACGCTGTGTGGAATTTCTAACGCCTTAAGCATATGAGCAAAATACTGCGGCATGTTCTACATGGTGAATTAACTAAGAGAAATTTTTGTGCAAATGTGCCCGTTATTTCTGGAATGTCCATCAAATCGTGAATGCAGTTAGTTTTTTTAAATTGAAAAAATTATTTTGATATCATACGCCGAATTGTTGGTTTTGATGGGATGTGACTACACTACGCTGTCTATAAACACAACACAGGCATTAGAGCCCTGTGTCCTGAGGTAAAATCGGCGAAATAGCCAATGTTATTTACAATATTTTCTGAGGTATGAAAGTAAATATTCCCATTCATTATTGAGCCTAGAGTAAAATAGTATACGGCATAAAATAAAAGACTTCTGTACCAAACGGCTGACTAAAAGACCAGAGAAGAGCACAGGATTACGAAAGAGAAATAATTCAGCTTCAGGGCAATGCATTGGGAAAATAATGGCTACGAAAAGTTGAAAGATCCATCTCATTCATCCCATTTAACACTTTCTAGCTCTTGCCTATTCGCACATTTTAAGGAATTCGAATCTGGAAAATAAGAATCAAATGTTATTGTAGCCATAGCTGGATATTTTGCAGGCCTTTCAAAACCACAAATCAAATATGGAATCTACACATTGGGATAAAATCGAAAAAAAGTGCAATGTTACCTAAAAACAAATCTGCCAGGTCGTAAATTTCTCTTTGCATTTGCACATTTCGTTTGTTAGCTAGGCATCAGAAGAAGGAATAGAGAACGTAGATAACTAGCCCCCCCCCTCCCTCTCTGGCAGAGTGATGCCGAACCACTTTCAGAATCTATGGAAGAGCGTCATATGGTGATTTTATTCCGCCCAAACATGACTGTGTCGTCTCTCGAACAACATGAACGGGCCACCGTGGTCAATGTCACTATATTCCTTCGTCTTCCGGAACCAAATTCTGATGGTGAAAATTTTTGTTGCCCTCCTGGGTTCGAACCCATTCTTTCCTCATCGAACGTCATCGTGTCAGCCACCCTGACAGCACCCTTAAGTCGTGCGAAGTGCATGCGGTAGTCCACTGGGAAAACAGAGCACAGTTCACTCGGGTGAAACAGTTAAGTATGTTACAGCGATCCACTGATATTCATTGCGTTACGGAACTGCTTTGGCTGCTAACTCGCTGCAAAGCCGTCGGTGCGGTCATATGCGTGAAACTGAAACTGTGTCAGGCGGGCGAGTCTACCTGCCCGGCGCATGCCGACTCGCTCGGCCTCCAAACGAGTCTCGCGGCGTATAAAACGGTCATAAAAAGTCCCCATGCGCTGCTCTGCCACCAGCGAAGCTGCTCAATTATACACGCTGCGGGTCACCTCTGGAGCACACACTCTCACTCGCCGGTGCAAGTGTCCCCCGTGATGTAGTTGCTCCGGTAATGCTAGAACAGCTATGGATCAGGCCAAGTTGGATTTACCTGCTCAGACATTTCCACCCAGCATATTCTCGTCCCAAAAAAAACAAAGAATTTCAAATATAATTGTTGATGAGACATATTAATAAAAGATTAATACTTCGCGCAATGAGTAATGCTTTTTTCTGGATCATCATTCTTCGAGCTATTTGCTATGGCCCGCCACGAATTCCTCCTCTGCGCTAAATTCTTCTTCTCACAAGGGGAGGCCACGACGTAGGGATCAGGGATGAACTACAGCCTTTGTACACATGTAGTAGGCCATTAAAACAACATAATGTGCAAGTATCAAGGTACACTACTCTGTAAATTCCAAGAAAATTACAAGAGACATTTTACTCGTCTGTTATGTGGCTTATGTGTCTGTGCGTAGGTGCCGGCCGGTTGAATTCACGTACTCAAGTGGTTAGCGTTCGAGCTTTGTAACACGAACGTGTATGGAAGGACGGTTCGACTACCGCCCAAACTTAATTTTTGTAGTGCGTCGTAAATTCTGTAATATTGAAATAAAGTTGTACCCCGCTCTTCGTTCTTGCTACGTTAGCAACGTCTCACCGTTACGCAGGTTAACTGACAAATGGGGCCTGCCTCTGTGTTTACAGCTCGAAGTGTCGATGTGCAAAGTAGTTCCCGGTACTTTAACAGACTGCATGTATAAGGGATTTCGCAGATCACGACAGGCATACACTTTCAGGAAAATTCTATGCGTTTCTTCGTTTACTTGTCGATAGTTAGAAATATGTTTGTTCTAATAATTAAATTTAATTAAAAATAGTAAGTAGTAAAAGAACACAAATATTACTAAACTTTCATGCAAATGAACATTTTTTTAAAATTGTGTTACCTCTCAACTGTATCTAGATTAAATAATACGATCACTGATGAAAAAAAAAAAAGATTAAAAATTAAGTTTGAGTGGGTGTCGAACCATTGTCTCATACGCTTTCGTTTCACAAAGTTCGAACGTTAACTACTTGATCTCCACGAACTCTAGCGTCTAGTACATACGCACAAATACATAAGCCACATATTAGACTTCTCTGGCGATTTTTTCGGAATTACCACAATAGTGCACCCGACTACTTGCCCATTACGTTGTTTTAATGGCCTACTAAACGTGTACAACGTTTGAAGTAAAGTTGTGATCCCATCGTTGTGGCCTGCCCTTGTCAGAGTAGAACTTGTACCCAGTGTCCTCAAATATTTGTTGAATATATTCCAATCTTTCTCTTCCCCTAAAGTTTTTATCATCACAGCTCCCACAGGTATCGTCGGAGATACTCTTTGAGGTCTTAACACGTGTCCTATTGTGTCTCTTCTTCTTCTTCACCAGTTTTTCTCTTCGCCGATTCCGCGGACAAGTTCTTTATTTCTCATCTTGACAGTACACCGAATTTTCAGCATGTCAAACAATTCTATTCTCTACTTTCACTGTTTATCCATGGTCCATGATTCATTACTAAATAAGCTTGTCCTTCAAACTAAGGACTATGTCTGACACTAACAGACGCCCCTGCGTCAGGAATTCTGTCTTTGCCGTTACTAATCTTCAACTTATGTCCGCGTCGCTTCATTCGTTATACGATTTTTTGCCTCTAACAAATCAAAATTCCTTAACTTTGTCTACTTTGCTGTCACCACTTTTGATATTAACTCTGTCGCTAATCTCATTTTCTTCTCCTTCTCACTTCATCAGTATTTCTCTGCTTCACTCTAGACTTTTCATTCCATTCCACAACTCAAGAAATCTATCAAAAGTGGACAAATTCGTCACCAAGGAGCGTCCGCAGTCGTTACATACACAAAACTGTTCACATTCAGTATCCATAGAGCTTACCTTTATTTCCAGCGGTTTAGGGCCAGCTGCCCATTTGCAGATGATTTTCTACAGTTGCAGAGTAATCCGTTGAATATGCAGCTGAAAGTTCACTGCCCTGTAATTGTTCTGCAGTTTCACTGAGAATGGGAATACCATCAACGAATCTTATCACTGATATCCTTTCTCCTTGAATTTTATTCCAACACTGGAACCTTACTATATTTTCCGTCCTTTAACGGTAGGGGTGAAAGTCTACGTCCCTGTATGACATTAGTTTTAATCCGACCACTTCGTAATTGGTCTTCCATTCCTAAGGTTCCCTCTTGGTTCCTTTATGCATAGTATATTACCCGTCTTTCCTCACAGCTTAATTCTGTTTTTCTCTCGATTTCGAACAACTTGCATCATTTGACGTTGTCGTACTCTTTTTATGGGTTCACTTATTCTTTGAAGGTGTCTTGATTTTTCTTAAGCTTTGCTTCCTCTGTTGACTGCAACACCAGAACTACCTCTCCAGTTCCTTTACTTTTCCGAAAGCCAAATTGATCGTCATCCAACTTACGATCAATTTTCCTTACCATTATTCTGTACTATTCTTCTCAACAACTTCGATGCACGAGATGCTAAGCTATTATGCAGCAGTTCGTACACTGAAGAGGAGTGTTAAAGGAGAGTGCAGTAGTACTTTATAAAAAGCAAAATACTGTTCTTGCCTTCGACACTAAAATAGCTGACATAGTACCTACCACAAATCAGAAGAAATTATTGATTAGAAAAAAAAAATCGATGGTGTAGATAGTGATTTTCGCTTGCTACACACTTAAAAATTATATGTATATGGCTTGAGAGTATGAAGGCGAAACGTGGGCCATTCATATATCGTGGGAGAAGGAACTGGAAGCATTTGTATAATATAAAAATGGTGTAGGAAAGAAAGTGAACAAATATAAAAAATGAAGAGCTCCTACAAAGAGTAGGAGAAGGGAAGATGTATATGGAAACTCTAACCAGTAGGAGAGATATGTTGGTGGAAAATTGGCTACGGTATCAGGAGTGATTAATTATATTTGGAAGGAGTAGCAGACGGGTTAGATAAACTGCGGGTGAAGATTAAGAAATGAAGAATGGTTTATGTGCGATGTTGTGTGCAGAACATAGTAGAAATGAACAGAGTTTCATAAGATAGGATAACATCAAAGCAGTCGAAACACTTTTTCCTTTCGATGGTGCATCAGTGGTCATTAAGGCCATAGAGAAAAAACCCTTAATGACAGAGTTGATTTTAATCGGTAGTTTGAAGAAGGGAACGAATCCAGAAGCTCCTTTTGTGGGAAAATACAAAGAAACGTCCCCCTGTTCTCATTTCTAATTTTGTCTTAGCCAAATATCTATTTGAGAGTCCTTATGTCAACCTCCTATCTCAGTCCCTTGGAAAGATGAATTACATTGTCCTGGATGATGCATCACAGTATCAAAAACAGAGGATTTGTTCTCTTATTCAAACTGATTATGAGTTACGCATTAAAAGTTTTAAATATAATATCGTAAAGAGTTATTTTGCACAAAACATTCATAATAGAACATATACAGGAGATATCTATACTACTCACAGGTTTTGAAAACATTACCTATTAAATTTATTCTGAAAATCATCACTGTTCTTTACTGCAGCAGTTGCTGTTGTCTCATCAACACCTTCTCACAAATTGGCCTGTACTGACATGAATGTACATAACTATCTTCCTTATGCTCTTGATCTTCTTGTGTTGTACTGGATTGTATATAGCTAACTTGCGTAAATGTTTATCTTCTTGTATGGTATTGGGTTTTTTCCATCATAACCATTTCTGTTGGAATGTGGGACACCTTGTTCTTTTGCAACAAAAAAGTGTTCTTTACTACACCAAAACTGATCTCAGATGCGGTTAAATAACTTTTAAGTAAGACATATTCTGACCGCCTGTACTGGGAAATCGAAAATGAGGACATGACTAGATACTTCATCTCGTTGCAGGAAAAATAAGACGCTTTTAAACCATATAGAACAGTTACCGGCAAACACAAAACAGTATTCTGATGCACAACAAACACGAGGTCTTAAGTAACTGCACAGTAGTACGAACACCAGCTGTTCGAGCGGTCACAGCGTTGATGGTAGACAAACTAACCAATGTTTCCAAGCCCGATTAAGCCTGCATGTGAATGGGGTGGTTTACCTTCCTTTTCTATAGCTCACAATGTGCATCTGTACGGGAAGACATTTAGTGAAAAATAAATCGATTTTTTCACTCTTGTTCCCTTCTTTAAACAACCGATTCAAATACTACAATCTCTTCCAACCCGCTCGTAGAGTCCTTGCCCTTTCAAACTGTAAACGAGTGCTACTTAGTTCTCGGTGCGTCAGTGAGGCCGAGGGCACTGTTAGCGAATGTCCTACTACGACGCTCTTTCATGGTGAAGTGGGCCTAATAAGGAGCAGGTCTGTTGGGGGCATTTTTCATGTCAGTTTTACCAAAGTCGATTGATGACTGTGAGAAACTGTGCAGACTGAACTGTGTTGCTCTATGTGATGGAGGTGGTCCATCTAAGTGTGGCGCATTATCGTTGGAGATAGCCGGCCGTTGTGGCCGAGCGGCTCTAAGCGCTTCAGTAGGGAACCGCGCGACCGCTACGGTCGCAGGTTCGAATCCTGCCTCGCGCATGGATGTGTGTGAAGTCCTTAGGTTAGTTAGGTTTAAGTAGTTCTAAGTTCTAGGGGACTGATGACCTCAGATGTTAAGTCCCATAGTGCTCAGAGCCATTTGAACCATTTTTTATCGTTGGAGAAAAAAACATCGGACCACACTACCTGGCGCTTTTACCGTTGGCAGTTTACAATTTAGGAGCTCTTCTAGATAAATGTCGGTCTAGACATTAGAGGCCGTATGCAGATGCAGCACGATGGCCATCCATCACATTCTGTATATAATATTATGTGAGAATTGAACAACAGAGATCCTGGTAGATGATAAGAATGCTGTGGTTCTCATGAATAGTACGCAAAATCACCCGGTTTACTATCAGTAGGTTTTTTTGTGGGGATACTAACGAATTCAATTTATGTCACTGATTCCACAAACCCATATGACTTGAAACAACATACCGAGAAATCTTGTCGGTTCGTGACACTAGCACATCTCGTCAGCGGGTCATACAGAGGGCGTATTGAGTTGCGCATTCAGAAAAATGGGCTCTTGTTCGAATATCTCACTTAAATGAACGTTAAACCACTCGAAAATCCATGTGAACACAGCCAATTATGTACAGCATTTTCCATTCATCTGCTAAACTCCGAACGTTTCTAGCCCCTTAACTAAACTTGGAACACATTTAATTTGAATGTATCTGCGCACAGCTTGCGTAAACACTTCAGCTAAATGCCAGAAAAAATTTCTGCTTAAGAAATTGTAGCTCGTTATTGCAACTCTCTGGAAAATAACTAAATAAATTAGTTCATAAGTCCGTAGACAGAGTAATGTTTCTTACGTTTACCCGCCTAAATTAATATTCCCTTTATTTGTTATTTTGTAAATTACAGAGAATAACATCTTATTTATAAAGTACTACTGGAAGACAAGCGGTGCTGGTAAAATGGAACCGCCGTATATGAAGATTATGTGTTATCTTCCAAAACTGAAAATATATGCATCCCGGCACTGGAAGTGAGACATGATTCGTTGTGAGGAAAATATTGTCAGAGTGGTTGTCACTCTTGATGGCTTTAATCACTTCTTAATCATTAACACTGTGCAACAATGAAAATGTATGAGCTGCTCGGGGGAACAAAATGGTAAGCGCCAAAATCATAGTTTCGAGATACAGCGCATCTAAAGTTTCAATTGATCTCCAAATCTGAATAATTTTTTTTGAACAGTCCTTTTATTCTGTACTGATTCTAACATCTAGCTTCAACTATACAGACATAAATGAAACTCAGAACTGACTAAAACAAATGAAATATACAAAATTTATTACATTACCATACATCATTAATAACACACAGTGATAGAACATTACATATTAAATTTTGCAGTAAGTCTTCAACACTTTACTGAAACTGCAAAATCATTCATCACTCTCATTACTAATGTCTTTTTCATCCAAAACTGTTGGCTTTAGTGACAGGAAAAATCCATGGTGGACAGGAGGTATATAATTTAGGAGTGACAGGACGTCAGCAACTTTCTTTTTTTTTTTCAATAAACCTTGGCCCATTTATTTAAGTCGAAGCGTAGGAACTGGTCCTTGCCTTCCACGTTTCCTGAAGCTTGTTTCATGCCAAATGTCATGACAAAATGTCTCGCTGATGAATAAAGATAATGGATATCCGGAGGTCACCTTCCACCTACATACTTTCCTTAGGTTGACATCTCGACCATCAACTGTCTTCTTTCTGAAGACAAACGCTTCTTTAGAGTGTCGTATTTGATAGAAACTCTCTCTTTTCATATTATATAACAAGCAATGGATTCTTCTTAGCCGACTTCTTGATGATCTCGCACCACTGATCTGGACTGGACTGTACACTCCTTGTACTTGTCGGCGAACGTAATTTTCAATTGTACTTCAGGAACATAATGGTATGTACATGCACTTACCATTATGTTCGTGAAACGTACTAAAGACAGTATATTTACAATACCTCAGAGTCATCTGAAGTATTAAATACGGCACATAGACTTCTTCAAACCATCTAACTCACATTTGTTTACTTTGGCACTTAGATGCTTTCTGATTCGTAGTATTCAATCGTTGTTTCTTGTGTCCTTCACCGGGTTCTCTGCGGACACATTGGCGTTGATCTGATCAGCACAGATAGAAGCGAGACTCATCTCTGAACAGCATAGAGCTTCACTCATTGTCCCAACTGTCTCTTGCTCTCTATCTTGCAAGTCTCTGTTGTCTGTGGTATGGTGGCAGAAGGAAACCACGCCTAGGATTCGAGATCTCAACTCCTGTTCCCATCAGCTTCTTCGTTAGAACTAGTCGAACACTTCGACGATTTTCTCACGGTGTCGTTCCTTGGGAAAAACCGCGGCTACTCTTCTCCTGGCATATTGTCTTGGATATGATCGTTGCCAATGCAAGAAAACCAGATTTCTGCACAGTATGCGGACACATCCCTTATGCCAATAGTTTGGTGTTAAGTTCCTATGAGACCAAACTGCCGAGGTCATCGGACCCTAGGCTTACACACTACTTCATCTAACTTAAACTAACTTACACTAAGGACAACACACAGACCCACGATCGATGGATGGCTCGAACCTCCGACGGGGGGAGCCGCGGGAATCGTGGATAGGCGCATAGAACGCGCGGCGATGCCAATAGCTGAAGGTACACGTCCCTCAGTTAGGTTGTGTTGCATTCTCCACTTGACAAACTTCAGTATTTGAGAGACCATTCATCACCTGTATGAATGGCTTCCTTTTGTACTTAAAATAGAATGAAAATTTAATAAACATGATAGTGTTAGTCAATGTGTACACAGTGTAACACTGTCTATCTCGGTAAGTGTAACGTTGGCTGTGCTGTCAACAAATGGCTGACTACATTTAACAAATGCTAGAATATGAAGTGACGGTGAGAAGGCAATACGGTACGGAGCAGTTATTCACTGGAGCCGTAGCAGCCACGGGCTGTGTTTGCGCGAGCAGCGCGCCCCCGTGGCTAGCCGGGCGGCTGCGGGAGGCTTTAAATAAATGCTTCCGTTCGTTGAATTCTAAACAGCGCGCCGAGCCGTCTGGTCCATATAAATGGAGCCGTTCGCTGCAAAAGAGCAGGCCGCACCTGGGGCCACCTCCGCGGCCTGAACTGGCGCGTCGCCAGCTCCGTATGCTGCTCTGCATTATATGGCGCCTCTTACACACTGCCACGTTCTGCAAACGGCCCCTCTGATATTAATCGTTCTGCAGCCAAGTGAGGTGATTAGAAACTCGTCAGCGTTTACCTCACACGTAGTAGCCATTGTGCATGCTCTCCAGCTTGGTAAACAGGACTGAGGTCTACTGCGTGTGGCAGTGGGTGGTAGCATCTAGCATCCGGTACCCAGACGCAGCACTTGACCAATTCTTGTCAATAAGTTGGTTAGAGTTTTATTCTTTTAATACTACCTGCCAAAAAATACCCAGAAGATATGGTCGAGCGTCAGAGTAAATTCAACACGTACACCTTATCGGCGTTTATGTAAATTCTATGTGACAGGTAGAACAGCCACCAGAGATCATTAGTGTTGTCCGTGTTTAGTGCTGTCACCAGGCCTTGTAGGTTACACTACTGGCCATTAAAATTGCTACACCACGAAGATGACGTGCTACAGAAGCGAAATTTAGCCGAAATGAAGAACATGCTGTGATATGCAGATGATTAGCTTCTCAGAGCATTCACACAAGGCTAGCGCCGGTGGCGACACCAACAACGTGCTGACATGAGGATAGTTTCCAACCGATTTCTCATACACAAACAACAGTTGACCGGCGTTGCCTGATGAAACGTTGTGATGCCTCGTGTATGGAGGAGAAATGCGTACTATCACGTTTCTGACTTTGATAAAGGTCGGATTGTAGCCTATCGCGATTGCGGTTTATCGTATCGCGACATTGCTGCTCGCGTTCCTCGTGATCCAATGACTGTTAGCAGAATATGGAATCGGTGGGTTCACGAGGGTAATACGGAACGCCGTGCTGGATCCCAACGGCCTCGTATCACTAGCAGTGGAGATGAAAGGCATCTTATCCTCATGGCTGTAACGGATCGTGCAGCCACGTCTCGATCCCTGAGTCAACAGATGGGGACGTTTGGAAGACAACAACCATCTGCACGAACAGTTCGACGACGGTTGCAGCAGCATGAACTATCATCTCGGAGACCATGGCTGCGGTTACCCTCGACGCTGCATCACAGACAGGAGCGCCAGCGATGGTGTACTCGACAAACCTGGGTGCACGAATGGCAAAATGTCTTTTTTCGAGCCGGCGGGGTAGCCGAGCGCTTCTAAGCGCTACAGTCTCGAACCGCGCGACCGCGGCGGTACCAGGTTCGAATCCTCCCTCGGGCATGTATGTGTGTGATGTTCTTAGGTTAGTTAGGTTTAGGTAGTTCTAAGTTCTAGGGGACTGATGACCTCAGAAGTTAAGTCCCATAGTGCTCAGAGCCATTTGAACCATTTGTCATTTTTTCGGATGAATTCAGGTTCTGTTTACAGCATCATGATGGTCGAATCCGTGTTTGGCGGCATTGCGGTGAAGGTACAATGGAAGCGTGTATTCGTCATCGCCATACTGGCATATCACCCGGCGTGATGGTAAGGGTTGCCATTGATTACACGTCTCGGTCACCTCCTGTTCGCATTGACGGTATTTTGATCAGTGGACGTTACATTTCAGATGTGTTATGACCCGTGGCTCTACCCCTCATTCGATCCCTGCGGAACCCTACATTTCAGCAGGATAATGCCCCCCCATGAACCATGGACCTTGCCGTTGGTGGGGAGGCTTGCGTGCCTCAGCAATACAGATGGCCGTACCGTAGGTGCAACCACAACGGAGGGGTATCTCTTGAGAGGCCAGACAAACATGTGGTTCCTGAAGAGGGGCAGCAGCCTTTTCAGTAGTTGCAGGGGCAACAGTCTGGATGATTGACTGATCTGACCTTGTAATATTAACCAAAACGGCCTTGCTGTGCTGGTACTGCGAACGGCTGAAAGCAAGGGGAAACTACAGCCGTAAATTTTGCCTATGGCATGCAGCTTTACTGTATGATTAAATGATGATGGCGTCCTCTTGGGAAAAATATTCCGGAGGTAAAATAGTCCCCCATTCGGATCTCCGGGCGGGGACTACACAAGAGGACGTTGTTATCAGGAGAAAGAAAACTGGCGTTCTACGGATCGGAGCGTGGAATGTCAGATCCCTTAATCGGGCAGGTAGGTTAGAAAATTTAAAAATGGAATGGATAGGTTAAAGTTAGATATAGTGGGAATTAGTGAAGTTCGGTGGCAGGAAGAACAAGACTTTTGGTCAGGTGATTACAGGGTTATAAATACAAAATCAAATAGGGGTAATGCAGGAGTAGGTTTAATAATGAATAAAAAAATAGGAGTGCGGGTTAGCTACTACAAACAGCATAGTGAACGCATTATTGTGGCCAAGATAGACACGAAGCCCACGCCTACTACAGTAGTACAAGTTTATATGCCAACTAGCTCTGCAGATGATGAAGAAATTGATGAAATGTATGACGAGATAAAAGAAATTATTCAGGTAGTGAAGGGAGACGAAAATTTAATAGTCATGGGTGATTGAAATTCGAGAGCAGGAAAAGGGAGAGAAGGAAACATAGTGGGTGAATATGGATTGGGGGGAAGAAATGAAAGAGGAAGCCGCCTTGTAGAATTTTGCACAGAGCATAACTTAATCATAGCTAACACTTGGTTCAGGAATCATAAAAGAAGGCTGTATACCTGGAAAAATCCTGGAGATACTAAAAGGTATCAGATAGATTATATAATGGTAAGACAGAGATTTAGGAATCAGGTTTTAAATTGTAAGACATTTCCAGGGGCAGATGTGGATTCTGACCACAATCTATTGGTTATGAACTGCAGATTGAAACCGAAGAAACTGCAAAAAGGTGGCAATTTAAGGAGATGGGACCTGGATAAACTGAAAAAACCAGAGGTTGTAGAGAGTTTCAGGAAGAGCATAAGGGAACAATTGACAGGAATGGGGGAAAGTAATACAGTAGATGAAGAATGGGTAGCTCTGAGGGATGAAGTAGTGAAGGCAGCAGAGGATCAAGTAGGTAAAAAGACGAGGGCTAATAGAAATCCATGGGTAACAGAAGAAATACTGAATTTAATTGATGAAAGGAGAAAATATAAAAATGCAGTAAATGAAGCAGGCAAAAAGGAATACAAACGTCTCAAAAATGAGATCGACAGGAAGTGCAAAATGGCTAAGCAGGGATGGCTAGAGGACAAATGTAAGGATGTAGAGGCTTGTCTCACTAGGGGTAAGACAGATACTGCCTACAGGAAAATTAAAGAGACCTTTGGAGAGAAGAGAACCACTTGCATGAATATCAAGAGCTCAGATGGCAACCCAGTTCTAAGCAAAGAAGGAAAGGCAGAAAGGTGGAAGGAGTATATAGAGGGTTTATACAAGGGCGATGTACTTGAGGACAATATTATGGAAATGGAAGAGGATGTAGATGAAGATGAAATGGGAGATAAGATACTGCGTGAAGAGTTTGACATAGCACTGAAAGACCTGAGTCGAAACAAGGCCCCGGGAGTAGACAACATTCCATTACAACTACTGATGGCCTTGGGAGAACCAGTCATGACAGAACTCTACCATCTGGTGAGCAAGATGTATGAGACAGGCGAAATAACCACAGACTTCAAGAAGAATATAATAATTCCAATCCCAAAGAAAGCACGTGCTGACAGATGTGAAAATTACCGAACTATCAGTTTAATAAGTCACAGCTGCAAAATACTAACGTGAATTCTTTACAGACGAATGGAAAAACTGGTAGTAGCGGACCTCGGGGAAGATCAGTTTGGATTCCGTAGAAATGTTGGAACACGTGAGGCAATACTAACCTTACGACTTATCTTAGAAGAAAGATTAAGAAAAGGCAAACCTACGTTTCTAGCATTTGTAGACTTAGAGAAAGCTTTTGACAACGTTAACTGGAATACTCTCTTTCAAATTCTGAAGGTGGCAGGGGTAAAATACAGGGAGCGAAAGGCTATTTACAATTTGTACAGAAACCAGATGGCAGTTATAAGAGTCGAGGGGCATGAAAGGGAAGCAGTGGTTGGGAAAGGAGTGAGACAGGGTTGTAGCCTCTCCCCGATGTTATTCAATCTGTATATTGAGCAAGCAGTAAAGGACACAAAAGAAAAATTCGGAGTAGGTATTAAAATTCATGGAGAAGAAGTAAAAACTTTGAGGTTCGCCGATGACATTGTAATTCTGTCAGAGACAGCAAAGGACTTGGAAGAGCAGTTGAACGGAATGGACAGTGTCTTGAAAGGAGGATATAAGATGAACATCAACAAAAGCGAAACGAGGATAATGGAATGTAGTCAAATTAAATCGGGTGATGCTGAGGGGATTAGATTAGGAAATGAGACACTTGAAGTAGTAAAGGAGTTTTGCTATTTAAGGAGTAAAATAACTGATGATGGTCGAAGTAGAGAGGATATAAAATTTAGACTGGCAATGGCAAGGAAATCGTTTCTGAAGAAGAGAAATTTGTTAACATCGAGTATAGATTTAAGTGTCAGGAAGTCGTTTCTGAAAGTATTTGTATGGAGTGTAGCCATGTATGGAAGTGAAACATGGACGATAACCAGTTTGGACAAGAAGATAATAGAAGCTTTCGAAATGTGGTGCTACAGAAAAATGTTGAAGATTAGATGGGTAGATCACGTAACTAATGAGGAGGTATTGAATAGGATTGGGGAGAAGAGAAGTTTTTGGCACAACTTGACTAGAAGAAGGGATCGGTTGGTAGGACATGTTTTGAGGCATCAAGGGATCACAAATTTAGCATTGGAGGGCAGCGTGGAGGGTAAAAATCGTAGAGGGAGACCAAGAGATGAATACACTAAGCAGATTCAGAAGGATGTAGGTTGCAATAGGTACTGGGAGATGAAGAAGCTTGCACAGGATAGAGTAGCATGGAGAGCTGCATCAAACCAGTCTCAGGACTGAAGACCACAACAACAACAACAATGCACGACCGTGTGTTGCAGGTCCTGTACGGACATTTCTGGATACAGAAAATGTTCGACTGCTGTCCTGGGCAGCACATTCTCCAGATCTCTCACCAACCGAAAACGTCTGGTTAATGGTGGCCGAGCAACTGGCTCGTCGCAATACGCCAGTCACTACTCTTGATGAACTGTGGTATCGTGTTGTAGCTGCATGGGCAGCTGTACCTGTACACACCATCCTAGCTCTGACTCAATGCCTAGGCGTATCAAGGCCGTTATTACAGCCAGAGGTGGTTGTTCTGGGTACTGATTTCTCAGGATCTATGCACCCAAATTGCGTGAAAATGTAATCACATGTCAGTTCTAGTATAATATATTTGTCCAATAAATACCCCTTTATCATCTGCATTTCTTCTTGGTGTAGCAATTTTAATGGCCAGTAGTATATATAAGGGACATGAACAGCATGGAACGTTGGGTAATCGCTGTGAAGGACACAAAGATGCTAGGGCTCATGTGGGACAGCGTTGGCAGCACCTCACTGTGTTTGACAGGAGTCTCATTGTGGTTCTCCATTTGGCCAGCTGGTCGAATCGTGCAATATTCAGATATGTGGGGCATTCGAATGTGACAGTGCTCTGATGTTGGACTACATCGGAACATAAGGTCAGGCACACTTGTCAACGTTACGGTCGACCGCATCTGACCCCTACAACGGACCTCATCTCAACTGCGTCTGCCTTTCGACAAGAAGTATTGGACTGCCCGTAAAATTCTGTGTCATTCCGCTTCATTAGCATGACACTAGCAGCTGCTGGAGTATGGAATTAGCCATCCACGCATAGGCTGCCGTTAGCACCACAACACGAACGGCTGTGTTTGGAGCTGTGCTGTGACCAGGATGCACGGACTGCTGATGAAAGACGCCGCATTATGTTCGGCAATAATGACGGCTCTGCACTATGCCGGAAGACCATCATCTGCGAGTATGGCTACGACCTGGAAGGAGGTCCCACCCTTTCAATGTTTCGAAGAGGCATAGCGGTGCTACTCCTGGTGTCGCGGTGTGTGGAGCCATCGGCTGTGACTACAAGTGATTGAGGGGTTTCTGAGACACATCGGTACGTCGCGGACATTCTCCGTCTCCATTTGTGACTTTTCTTGTTACAGTATGCTCGTCCACAAATGGCACTTGTCAGATCCGTTCTCCAACAGAATATGTGTGAGAGCTACTCGGTTATCAATTCAGTTCCAGTGACCGTATCCAGGATATCTACGATGAAATATAACAATTTTTGACTAGCGTGGCTCAGGAAAAGACACTGTGGCTTCATGACGCCCTCCCCCATCCTAATCAGTGGAAATCTCCGTAACAGATGACGTACAACGTCGAACTGACAAGTCGACTCTTACAGTCAAGTCCTTTGTAAATCTGACTGGATTTAGCAATCGCTAAAATAACCTCACGTTCCCTCTCAACTGTTAAAGTTTCATATCGTTTCCTCGTCCCTTTCTGGGAGATTCACTTCTATTGTCAAGCAGGTGTATATAATTTTTTGAAAGTGAGACGGCGTAACCAGCCCCCTCAGCGGTTCGTCCAGCATCCTCAATTATTTCTTGTACGTATTCCAGTGTCTGTCCTTCCTGCAATTTTTGCCCTCTGACTCTCTCTCTCTCTCTCTCTCCAGTAGAGAAAAAATTATTACTAGATAACCTCATAGCGTATGCCTTATAATACTGTCCCTCGTAATGTTTACCACGTATCCGTATCGTCATCGACTCTGCAGAGAATCCCCTCATTTCTTACCAATGCACTTCGTATTCAGCATCATTCTGTAACTGACGCCCTTTCTCCCAGGTCTCCGACAGTCCTGGAAAATATAAGTACTTGATGAACATGATTTGGAAAACCGGTTATATTCCCGTCTGTTCTAAGAGACGTAGTTGCAGTATATCATTTTCAAAAGTTTACACTTAACTTACGATGTCCAAATTGCTTCAACTGTCAGGCACGCTATAAAAGAAAAGAAAAGAAGAAATAAAAAAAGGTGAATGAGAAACCCTGTGTCTCAGTTGAGAAAGACTTCTTAGATATTCAGGAAACGAATACAAACAAAACGAAGTTTGGACGAGGCACAGACAATGATGTCATTAAGTTTCTTCCGCTGGGATGATTGACATTTGCGGATACAGGAAAGGCATATATCCGCAGACACTAAGTACTGGAGTGATAGCCATAACTTAGACTGGAAACTGTCTATGATTAGTTTACCCTTCTAGACTTCAGGAAAACGCTGAAGACAATGATAAACAGCACGCGGTTCTGTCAAACAGATTGGTATTATCTGTCACCCTTAAGTGAACCGCGCAGAGCCGTTTGCCATTGGCCTACAGTTAGATGATTAGTGATTATGCAAAAAGTCATTGTTTGTCTTGCTGAGCAAAACAGAAATTCTCTTTTCCTATCATCCTGAGTCGAGTACCATCCGGCCAGCGTTTGTTACTTGCCCCTCTTCCAGAAGCGCAATGCTGAAACACACATATTTATCAAGTGCGACATTACAATCGCATGGGCACACGCGTAAGTGCTATATTACACAACGATCATCATCGTATCTTAAAACTGGAACGGAAAAATAGTCTGTATCACTTTACATAAAATATATTTTGCTTCTTTTTAAATGTCTATCTCCCGCACCTGAGGACAATGCGATGCTGACCGACCGCCGTGTCAGCGCCTGCGAAAACTGTCTTCTGGATGTGGTACAGAGGGTCATGGTCTGAACACACAGCTCTAATCATTCAAGTAGCTCAACAACTGCCCTCAGAAGACGAAGTGCGCAACAATTATAATCCTCCCGCCAAGGGATAATTGTAGGCAGCACCGGGAATTTAACGCGGATTCCCAACGTGGCAGTCGCACACGCTGACCGCTGAGCTACGCAGGCGAACCAGTTTAGTTGCTTTTTTATTCTTCTTTATTATTTTTTTAGTACCATGCAGGTTGTTTAGTTGTACAAAACAATATTTCTAATACCAACATTTGCAGTTGTGATACTGGCCTCGTTGTATAGCAAATCTGATAGAATAAACCGCACCGCCAATACCTTCAGGTATTGGGCGGTTCTGCTATAAACGGACTACCATAATAGCATTATACCTTCTTAATTTACTAACAGTGAGCTTATGATTACAGCTTTGCACATAAACGTGAGAACTTTATGTATTTTGAATGCTCCTGTGTCCTCCTGTCTGTTCCTTTTTTAAGACCTACACGTGAATGTATGATAGGGTTCAGTTCCATCATGTAAGAAAGAGTACGTGATTGTGTAAGGTATTTAACAAAGAAGTATCATTTATCGACAAGCAATAAAACAAAGAAACACACACACACACACACACACACACACACACACACACACACACACACACAGGCGCGCGCGAACACACACACACACATACTGAACAGGTACGTACACTTGTACAACATACGAAGGGCTTTCAATAAGTAATGCAACACATCTATTTCTCGGATAATTTCGGCTGAAAAATCTGGAATTTGCTGTGGGACATCGTGGAATATTCCTCCTCCAGCCTATATAGTATCATAAAGTTTCGGTAGGTGGCGGTGCTATACGTAGTGTATGTAACGGGGGCGCGTTCCCAGCAGAGACATGTCAATGACTTTCTTTGGCGAAAAACCAGTGCATCGCAGACATTCATAGGCGCTTGCAGAATGTCTACGGAGACTTGGCAATGAACAAAAGCAAGGTGAGGAGTTGAGCGAGGAGTCTATCATTATATCGACAAGGTCGCTCAAACCTGTCCGATGTCCTGCGTGTCGGCCGGTCGTGCGCAGCTGCGACTTCTGCAATGTTGGAACGTGCTGCCACTCACTAGAGGTGACAGACGGATCACAGTGAAACACCACGCTACACAAAAGGACGTCTCTGTTGATAGTGCTGACATACTGTCAGGTCCACAGAGGATTTAATTAACAAAATGACATAGCTATTTATTATGAAAAGGTTCAGCCAGTATTTCTTACGCGGACGCCGCGCAGTACCGCAGACACGGAAGGGAAAGTGTCACACAGTACAAATAGCCTGAGCTAGTAAACACGTCGAGGATACGAACAGCGCGTCTCTCGGACCTCGGGGGGCGAAAAGGAACTTTCCGCCCCGGGACTCTGCCGGACATATCGAAACCAATGTAGGTCCACAGCGACGAAATGTCCGGGAAGACCGGAAAATAAGTTAGAGAAAGCGGATGCGAGGGCTGCGTCCGAGGAGGGCAGACCTTCAATGGGTATTTAAGGGCATCCACGAGCAGCAAGAAGCAGAGTCGTCGCAGAAGTTGAAGAGGGCACAAGCAGCGCCCAAGGTCCGGCAGCATCGAGAAGATAGCATCCGCTACTGATGAGTCTATAGTAACTGCAACTACGAGAAGACGGTGATGATCTGGTGGAATCAACTACAACTGTCAGTTAAGTAGAAGTTTTGCATTGGAATAGTACTGAACAGCTACAGTTTGTCTCAAGTAGCCTCTACAGTTAGTTTCAGCAATACAAGGAACAAGCCACTGGCTGGTGCTTGTCTCCTATGAGATAGGACAAGGGTCCATTATTTAAACGAAGAGTGAAATGGAGATTCTGGCTGAATCTGTAGAAATGGACTGAGAAAGGGGTAGGATCTGACACTTCACATGTCCTTTGTGATATTAGTTTAATAAATTACGTTAAAGGAGAAATCTCACCTTACTGTTTTGACAGGTCAGTGCTGTGAATCCCCCCTTGTACCCGCTACCTATTGGAAGTATTGTCTAATGTATCTACACCTCCTACACGCCCTTAGACAGTCCAGGAGATTCTACTCCCTCTCACCTCCGTAATAAAGACTAGTTAAAGGGAACCACAAACCCATAATTGTCGTCAACGTCCCGATTGCGCCACGCAGGCTCGACAAACTCTATATTGGTATCCGGGACTTGTGCCGGGACTCGACAATACTCCAGTTGGCGAACCCAAAGGTGGTTGCCCGCTGCGCTCCTCGCAGTCTAACAGAACATCATAACGAGCAACCAAGGACTATCTGTTTGGTCCAACAAAAGGTGCACTCCAAGAGCAGCAGTGCATGGAAGATGCTGAGGTTACCGATGCGGCAAGACGTTGGCTCTGGCGTCGAACGGTAGAGTGGTGTCATGTATACATACAGGCCCTCCCAGAAAGGTGGCGTAAGGACGCCACATTGAACGGAGATTACGTTGAAAAATAGTATTTTGTAGGCACAAGTGTGCGGAATAATACGATGCCTCTTACAAGAATGGCAAAAGAGCAGGTCTAACAAAATTCTGCACGTACTGAGCACTGGGTAGTGGCCCCTCCAGAAACACCAATCGTGATCGCGAGATGTAGCTTATCGCAACCTAGACCATAAGGCATGGGGCGGGGCCGTTGTGTCTTGGACGAATGCATTCTACGTCACAGCGCTCAACAAGTCTGCTTCGTACGCTCAAACGACTATCACTTGCTTGCAGGCAGAATCTGCTTTCAACGCTGGAGACCACGGCACTAGTCGAGCCAATCACGTCGATGCTGTGGCGTTAGTGGAAGATGGGCTAGGGATTTGCGTGCCCGCAGTCCCACTACTAATGACAGTTTCGTAACGGTTCGTGTTGATACGCCTAGGCACACAAGATTTTTTTTTCTGTACTGTGATAGCTTTACGATCTGCCACGACTACCCTCACAAACGTCTGTGCTGCGTGGACGTCCGGAAACTCGTCAACGGGTTTGAAAATGTTCATGTGACCACTGATACCAGCATTAATCCACAACAGATCCATCACTTCCAACTTGTGTAGCATATCTCCGAAAGGACGATTCCGCAACACTTTATCCCCTTTAAAACTCGCTCAGTTTGCTGTAGGAAGCACGCCTGCGTCTCTATGGCACGGTTGACTTCTTGCTGCACACATCTGCACAACGCTGAGCCTTCTACCTGTGAGCATTCCATATTAAAGGGTACACACTGATGGCGCTCTGATAGTTATGCCTCAGCGCCATCTGTTGGCGAGCGATGTTGAAACCATTATTAGTACATCTATTATCCGACAGGTGGCATACGCTGTCATCGGAACGAAATCAATGTCCTCTTTGCAGGTGTGCTACTTTTTTCCGAGTGTGTGTGTGTGAAAAGAGTTGAATTAGAAAAAAATGAGCGAACTATACTTCGTGAGAGCTGGCTTCCTAATTCACGTATCCGCACACGTTAGCGGGGAGAGGCCGCTCAGTCAGTCTTAGCCTACCAAACACAGACCCTAAGCCGATGTCTGACGGAGCGTCTAGGTCATTGCTGGCTAGACTTAGTTATCCCAGTGACCAGCATCTTTGTAAAATATATGGGTATATATAGTAAAGCGGAGCGAGTTGTCGCGGCTGTTGAATCACAAAGCAGCGGCGCACATTTCCATATATAGTGGGGAGCACGAGAGGGTCAGCCGCAATACGCCGGCGCATGCATATCTGTCCAGCGCGGCGGCGTCGTTTAGCTCACACGCGAACCGCGTCCGCGGCGCCGCACCCACAGTCACCGGAGATTGGTTCCTGCGCCGCGCCGCGCCACGCCGTTGGCCAGGTAGCACGCAACCTCTCGCGTCCCACATTATGCGGTCGCGCGGCTTTTGAAGATGCGCGGGGGTGGTTTCCAGTTCGTGCAATGTCGGGATGAGTTGTGGAGTTGCTATTCTAGGCACGCGAACGGACAAGTAGCGCTGCAAGTGTTGTTACGACTCTTCTGGCGGTGGTCGTCATTTCGCCTCGTGCTGAGCTCGGAAGTTTCAGATTTGCGCTGAGTCCGCGCGCCTTTACGTCGCAAAATTTGTCCGCAGTACTTACCACTACGATGCCTCTTTGCCTACCGTGTTCTTTCAGCACTAGAGCGGAACTTTAGAGATAGCAGTACTAGCAAAAGAGATCAAATCTCAGAGAGAACCAAAGGAATAAGAAGCCACGAGTAAAGAGTACATCTTTGATGACAGCTATTTTTCTCGTAAATGAAATTCAGTTCGAGTTGCAGAATAAGTTTCAGAAACTATGCGCCTCAACTGCAGTACTATATGTTAGTGAAGCGAGGCCAGACGGAACACTGGATAAGTAGGTACTGGAAAAGAGGGAAGGCAGAGCAGTGTACTCTCCGCTGCACAGTGAAAGTTCATTCAGGTAGTATCTGGTCTTAAAGCTACGCTTTCAAGTGCTGATAAGTTCCGTGGGCCTGTAGTAGAGGCTATGAGGCGTGGCTACTATATAATACATCTCTAATGGTCCCTCGAATGACTCAAGTAGCTGAGCGTATGGGAGTCGTAATCAATGAAGCGTAATCAGCAGACTGGTTGAACCGAAAATGTCTTTATCGCTGCGTTGTGCTTCCATTCGTAATGAATCGACGTTTAATATTAATGTCATGACAATTTTAAGATACTCTTTTTGTATTTCTGGCACTGGAAATTCCATCCTATGTGGTAAAGACATGCGAAGTCTGTAAATATAGTATATTAGAATAGAATAACGTAAATGTTACGATCTAGCAAGGCTTTCACGAATGATAAGATGAAATGAGAGCGTGAAACGCGTGTCTTTACTTGCAGTTGCTAAGAATTTCCGAACTTGCTGAGCGACTTTTGCTTGATAAATTGCGTTATTTGCAAATTACTTGTTGTTACCTGAGATGTATTTTGACTGTTATCGAACTTCTGCATTAAATGGAACAGTCAAAAACACGTATTTTAAGACATCAGTGAACAAAAAACTCTGTACGGCCCCTCGACGCCTCAATAATTGGTCACATTGGTTAAAAGACACGAAGCCTTTCCTAATACTGAAACCCCGAGCCGCCCATGCTGGAGGTGCAACACAAGTTCAGTTTGGGGAAGAAAATCGCCACTCCTTTTCAAAGAAACCAGTCTCGTGTTCTCAGAACAGGTAAATGAGGATGGAGGAGAAGTAAGAAGTGAAAAGGATCAAACAAGAGTCGCGACAAAAGAAATATTTGGGAAACCGCACCAAAGAAACGTACAGGTCAATGGGACATCAGAAGATCATAACTCGATGCTAATGGCAGACTTTGATTAGTACGTTTTCAATAATTTATTTGGTTTGGTAGGAATGTAGGTTCACCAAGTTAACATAAAATAGGAAAATAAACATCTCTAAGACATGTAACAGTTTAAAAAAAATGGAGTGTCACATCATTCATCTTTCTAGAGATCGAAAACTGAGATATGTGAGAGTGTCAGCAGCAGATTAGGTTCTTAAACAGATGTGAATATAACTCTCTTTGAATCAACAAGGTAGGAATAACTGCCAGTAACACAACTCATGACTGTAAACAAGGTAGGTGAATCAGAACTGGAGATGAGCCCAGCTTTGGCACAGAGACTGGAACGCAGCCAGAAAGTCTCTGATGCCCATCGCCAGGCGGTGCAGGGTGTTACCGAGTTGGGCGACGCTTGGTTAACCACTGGACTGGCATTCAGGTGAAAGACAAATTAACAGCTGTTGTTTTCCAGCTACTGCCGCTGGTGGGGAACGTCACCACTAGATATTCTCTGTATCGTACGACAGTGTCTAACAGAAACGTCCAGTGAACGAAGGTTTGGTCAAGGAAGTTCACTAGCATAGATTCCCATTTTATCTTACGTTAATTCCTTTAGATTTTTGCTTGTAAGCGCAAAAGTAGAGACGTATTCCACACCCACTGAAGACTTTCACATTAGGGTGTTGTTGTTTCTGAACTTTTTTTATGTTGCCCCATGTTGACATAACTTCTTAGAAAGAGAGTTTTCTTTGTGTGCTACACTCAGTTTGATTTGATTGCATAGAAAGAGAGTTCTTCGGTTATCTTGGCTCAATAGAAGAAGGGGAAGAAGAAGGTTCTGGTCATTCTACACCCATCAACAACGTACAGTCGGTTTACAGAAACACCAAGCTTGATATTAAATCAGAATGCATCCAAGTATTTCACGCAAGTACAAGATCTCTTGACAAGAAGGGCTGAATGATGATATTGTCCTCGTTTTTTGTCTCGGGTCCTAAGTTCAACACGAGCCGATGTTTCGGGGATCCATTAGTCCGCCATCTTCAGAGAACGCTGCTTCTGGGTCCCGCAAAAACTGATCCCAAGGCTGCAAATCGTTGTCCTATACAGAGTTAACATTAATGAAAGGAACAAACTGAAGGGATAGATTCATGACTGGAAATGCAGAAAAATAGGTCCCATGAAGGTGTGCCACGGCATATGGCGCCGACGAACGAGAAGTTTCTATGACCACATGCCATGTGATCCTTGCGTGTTTCAGTCTGTGTGATTGACGCAGCGTGCTGTGAGCAGCAGAATGGCCCGTTATTCATGTCGGGAACAAACGGAGATGATGTTTGTGTGCTGCCAAGCAGACAAAAATGTTCGACAGGCAGCGCGGCTGTATATAAAAAAAAAAATACCGTCATAGACACCAACCGCCGGCCGGAGTGGCTGAGCGGTTCTAGCCGCTACAGTCTGGAACCGCGCGACCGCTACTGTCGCAGGTTCGAATCCTGCCTCGGGCATGGATGTGTGTGATGGCCTTAGGTTAGTTAGGTTTAAGTAGTTCTAATTTCTAGGGGACTGATGACCTCAGAAGTTTAGTCCTATAGTGCTCAGAGCCATTTGAACCATAGACACCAACCATATCACAGATTTCAAGCTCTTCTTGGGCGTTTGTGTGATTATTAGTCCTTTCAGACAGACGAACGAACATGGAGGCGGCGGACTGTGCATATACCACATTTAGAATACCGTGCTCCATACGGTATTGAGGCGAACCCTAGTATAAGCTCCATGTAACCGACAGACCAACATTACGTAAGCCAAAGTGCAGCAATCCATGATGCGACGTTGAACGTGTGCATTGCATTACATGGAAGCCACTTTGAACATCTGTTGTGATGTGGATGCGATGCAGCTCTGTGCTGTGTTCCGGGACGGTTCGTTGTCGTTGTACGCACACTGTCCATTTCCGGGCACTTATTCCTAGAACACTTTTTCCTCCGTTTCCAGTCAGAAATCCGTCCCTGCAGCTTGACGGTTTTATTAACGCTCACCCTGTATTGACCTTTCTACAGTACACGACGCATGTGCCACCATCCACAGTTACTGTCTCCCAGACCGTGCCGATGCCGCCGCCACTAATACAACACCGACATCAACCACAATATGTATGGCACTCAAAGACTGTCTTCAAACACTAGGCCGGTTGCACCAAAGAGCAACTGTGGCGAGCCACGCATGCGTCGTGTATGATACTGGGGCCTATATAGAACAATCTGCAACCTTGGTGTCAGTTTTCAGCACGACTAAGCAGCAGCAGCATTGTCCTGAGAATGGTGGACAGATGGACTACCGAAATATCGAGTCATGTTGATTATGGCACGCGGCAGCAACCCAGGGGAGACTAGGAAGAATTATTACGCCGCGACAGCCAAAAAGTCATAGGGCTGACTGGCGTTTATTAATGAGTGGCAACGACTTTCAGCACCTGCTCTAGTGGATGGGTATCATTTTACAGAATGGCCCTTATCTCAGCAAGTAACTGTTATCGGACGTATGTTTACATCACTTTATTCTCGTTTTGGCCAGTGTTAATTCTTATATATATATATATATATATGTTTTCTTTTTGTGTGAGCAGTCTTCTGACTGGTTTTTTGCTTCCCGCCACGTATTCCTCCCCTGCGCCAACCTATTCATCCCAGAGTAGCACTTGCAACCTACGTCCTTAATTATCTGCTGTATGTATTCTAGTCTATGTCTTCGCCTACAGTTTCTGCCCTCTAAGTTCCCTCTAGTACCATGGAAATCATTCCATCATGTCTTAACAGATATCCTATCATCATGTCCCTTCTCCTTATCAGTGCTTTCCACATATTCCTATCCTCTCCGATTCTGTGCAGAACCTCCTAATTCCTTACCTTATCAGTCCACTTAATTTTCAACATTCGTCTGTAGCACCACATATCAAATGCTTCGATTCTCTTCTGTTCCTGTTTCCCCACAGTCCATGTTTCACTATCATACAATTCTGTACTCCGGACGTACGTTCTGATAAATTTGTCCCTCAAATGAAGGTCTATGTTTGATACTAGTAAACTTGTCTTAGCCTCTCGATTCAGATAAGAACAACCCTGTCATTGAACTGTTCACAGTATCACGCTCTCTGTCCTTCCTTCCTATTCATAACGAATCCTACTCCTGTTGTACCATTTTCTGCTGCTATTGATATTAACCTATACTCATCTGACCATTAATTCTTGTCTTCTTTCCATTTCACTTCACTGATCCCTACTATATTTAGACTGAGCATTCGCATTTCCCTTTCCAGATTTTCTAGTTTCCCTACCACGTTCAAGCTTCTGACATTCCACACCCCGACTCACAGAACCTTATTATTTCATTGATTATTCAGTCTTTTTCTCCTCATGGTAACCTCCCCCTAGCCAGAGATGGGAATGGGGGACTATTCCTGAATCGCCGTGTGGGATTAGCCGAGCGGTCTAAGGCGCTGCAGTCATGGACTGTGCGGCTAATCCAGACGGAGGTTCGAGTCCTCCCTCGGGCACGGGTGTGTGTGTGTCCTTAGGATAATTTAGGCTAACTAGTGTGTAATCTTAGGGATTGATGACCTTAGCAGTTAAGTCCCATAAGATTTCAAACACAATTGAACAATATTCCGGAATCTTTTGCCAAAGCAGAGATCTTCATGACTCTTCTTCAATTACAGGCCACATGTCCTGTGGATACACGTTACGTGTCTTTAATGCATTGGTTTCCATTGCCTTCTGCATCCTCATGCCGTTGATCTTTGTTGATTCTTCCACCTTAAGGAGCAATTTTCCACCCCTAGGAGAAGAAATTGCTCTAAATCTCTGTCCGTTCCTTCGCCCACTTTGACATGGCTGTTGGCAGAACGAGGGATGACTTCTTATGCCGGAAGTCTTCGGACGCCAGTGCTGATTATTGCTTCAAATGGCTCTGAGCACTATGTGACTCAACTGCTGAGGTCATAAGTCCCCTAGAACTTAGAACTACTTAAACCTAACTAACCTAAGGACATCACACACATCCATGCCCGAGGCAGGATTCGAACCCGCGACCGTAGCGGTCGCGCGGTTCCGGACTGTAGCGCCTAGAACCGCTTGGCCACTCCGGCCGACAGTGCTGATTATTAATCAAAATTTAGACAGTAGCGGGATTCGAACCCGGAACGCAGGACGTTGGGATTACTGACCAAAGACGCTACCCCCTGTTTTTTATCTCATTTTGTTCGTAAATGATCGTTGTATTTGCTCGGGCCGGATGTCCTATGACACTTGTTCTAGTTCACCGTTGAGCCTCGAACTCGGTTTTTATTTTTTATTTTTTTTTATTACAGAGGCCAGCTAATCCTCTGTCCGAACACACTGAGCTACCATGCAAGCGCCCCTAGACCCCGGGTGCCAGGAAGACGTTATATATATGTGATCGCTCATAGATAAAAACTGCTGCTCTGGAAGACCTTCCGGTACGTGTCGAATATTAGCCAGCCGCTTAACAGCGCGTCTTCCCAGACAGTGCCCATGGCTGGCCGTGTAGGTGACGCGACTGTCCCTCTGGCATTCATTAAAGGCACAGCGGCGAGGCGGGCCGAGGTCGGCGCACGTTGTTTGCCGACATGCAAAACAAGCTCGCCTGTTCGGCCGCCGCTGCCCGAGCTCAGGCCCCTCCTGCCATCTCTCTCTCTCTCTCTCTCTCTCTCTGTCTCTCTTTGTCTCTCTCTCTCTCTCTCTCTCTCTCTCTCTCTCTCTCTCTCTGTGTGTGTGTGTGTGTGTGTGTGTGTGTGTGTGTGTGTGTGTGTCCTCTGTTTCGTGCTCCCACTGCTCTTTCTCTCTGGTTACGCGCCTGCTTTCCTTCTCAGTGCCATTTTCCCATCATCTTACTAACCTATCTAATATACAAGTCCTCTTACACTCCATCTCTCTCGCACTCTCTCTCCCTCTCTTACACACACACACACACACACACACACCACACAAAAACACACACACACACACACACACACACACACAATGTCGCACAGACCACAACCCACACTCCGGTCTGTTTCACTTGCTTTGTTTTACTAACAGTGACCAACTGGCAGTAGGAAGGGGGCAGAGTTTGCAGGTCGTTCGTGTTAATGCTTCATTCATCGACCGAGCAGACACAAGAATTACTGTGAAAGACGTAGAACGTACCCTAAATAATGAAGGTAATGAAGTAGTCAATAGCATGAGCTTTCAAAGAAGAGATTAGCGCTTAATTGCAACAAAACGCCATGCATACTCTTTCTAACAGAGAACTACATCTACATATATATCCATACTCCGCAAGCCACCTGACGGTGTGTGGCGGAGGGTACTTTGAGTACCTCTATCGGTTCTCCCTTCTATTCCAGACTCGTATTGTCCGTGGAAAGAAAGATTGTCGGTATGCCTCTGTGTGGGCTCTAATCTCTCTGATTTTATCCTCATGGTCTCTTCACAAGGTATACGTAGGAGGGAGCAATATACTGCTACATTCCTCGCTGAAGGTATGTTCTCGAAACTTCAACAAAAGTCCGTACCGAGCTACTGAGCGTCTCTCCTGCAGGGTCTTCCACTGGAGTTTATCTATCATCTCCGTAATGCGATTACTAAATGATCCTCTAACAAAGCGCGCTGCTCTCCGTTGGATCTTCTCTATCTCTTCTATCAACCCTATCTGGTACAGATCCCACAGTGGTGAGCAATATTCAAGCAGTGGGTGAACAACTGTACTGTAACCTACTTCCTTTGTTTCCGGATTGCATTTCCTGAGGATTCTTCCAATGTATCTCAGTCTGACATCTGCTTTACCAACGATCAATTTTAAATGATCGTGCCATTTTAAATCACTCCTAATGCCTACTCCCAGATAATTTATGGAATTAACTGCTTCCAGTTGCTGACCTGCTATACTGTAGCTAAATGATAAAGGATCTTTCTTTCTAAGTATTCGCAGCACATTACACTTGTCTACATTGAGATTCAATTGCCATTCCTTGCACCATGCGTCAATTAGCTGCAGATCCTCCAGCATTTCAGTGCAGTTTTCCATTGTTATAACCTCTCGATATACCACAGCATCATCCGTAAAAAGCCTCAGTGAACTTCCGATGTTATCCACAAGGTCATTTATGTGTATTGGGAATAGCATCAGTCCTACGACACTCCCCTACTGCGTACCCGAAATCACTCTTACTTCAGAAGACTTCTCTCCATGGAGAATGACATGCTGCGTTCTGTTATCTAGGAACTCTTCATTACAAACGCACAATTGGTCTGATAGTCCATCACTTGAAGAGAAGAACTCTTGTAAAAGGCAAATCTTGTCGTCTCACTGTGGTCAAACAGTTAGTAAAATCGTCAGTTTTAAATTGTTACTACTAATTGTAAACAGAAGTATTGCGTTGAAGACCCTGTCCAGCAACCGAAAGTTCCAGTTTTACCTACAAGAATGATCTCCACTGTCTGCGACACTTGAACGCCAAGGCTTGTCTTCTTTGCTTACAGCCCTGAGTCACTCACTGATCAGTCTGGCCTGGCAACGGAAGACAGCAAAACGAAAGCTGAAATTTTAAATTCAGCATTTTAGAAATATTTCACGCAGGCGGATCGTACAAACATACCGCCGTTTGAGTCTCGTACAGATACCCGTACGGAGAACATAGTGATAGACATCCATGGGGTTGTGAAGCAGCTGAATGCGTTGAAAATAAATAAATCGCCAGGTCCTGATGGGATTCCAATTTGGTTTTACAGAGAGTACTCTACTGCATTGGCTCCTTACTTAGCTTGCATTTATCGAGAATCTCTTGCCCAACGTAAAGTCCCGAGCGACTGGAAAAAAGCGCAGGTGACGCCTGTGTATAAGAAGGGTAGAAGTACGGATCCTCAAAATTACAGACCAATACCCTTAACATCGCTTTGTTGCAGGATTCTCGAACATATTCTCAGTTCGAATATAATGAATTTCCTTGAGACAGAGAAGTTGCTGTCCGTGCATCAGCACGGCTTTAGAAAGCATCGCTCCTGCGAAACGCAACTCGCCCTTTTTTCAGATGATATCTTGCGAACCATAGATGAAGGGTATCAGACGGATTCCTTGACTTCCGGAAAGCGTTTGACTCGGTGCCCCACTGCAGACTCTTAACTAAGGTACGAGCATATGGGATTGGTTCCCAAATATGTGAGTGACTCGACGACTTCCTAAGTAATAGAACCCAGTAAATTGTCCCCGATGGTGAGTGTTCATCGGATGTGAGGGTATCATCTGGAGTGCCCCAGGGAAGTGTGGTAGGTCCGCTGTTTTTTTCTATCTACATAAATGATCTTTTGGATACGGTGGATAGCAATGTGCGGCTGTTTACTGATGATGCTGTGGTGTACGGGAAAGTGTCGTCGTTGAGTGACTGTAGCAGGATACAAGATGACTTGGACAGGATTTGTGATTGGTGTAAAGAATTGCAGCTAACTCTAAATACAGATAAATGTAAATTAATGCAGATGAATAGGAAAAAGAATCCCGTAATGTTTGAATACTCCATTAGTAGTGTAGCGCTTGACACAGCGTAACATTGCAGAGCGATATGAAGTGTGACAAGCATGTAATGGCAGTTATGGGAAAGGCGGATAGTCGTCTTCGGTTCATCGGTAGAATTTTGAGAAGATGTGGTTCATCTGTAAAGGACAACGCTTATAAAACACTAATACGACCTATTCTTGAGTACTACTCGAGCGTTTGGGATCCCTATCAGGTCGGATTGAGGGAGGATATAGAAGCAATTCACAGCCAGGCTGCTACATTTGTTACTGGTAGGTTTGAACATCACGCGAGTGTTACGGAAATGCTTCAGGAAATCGGGTGGGAGTCTCTAGAGGAAAGGAGGCGTTCTTTTCGTGAATCGCTACTGAGGAAATTTGAAGAACCAGCATTTGAGGCTGACTGCAGTACAATTTCTCTGCCGCCAACTTACATTCCGTGGAAAGACCACATATTAGGGCTCGTACTGAGGCGTAAAGGCAGTCATTTTTCGATCGTTCTGTTTGGGAGTGGAACAGGGAGAGAAGATGCTAGTTGCAGTACGAGGTACCCTCCGCCACGCACCGTATAGTGGATTGCGGAGTATGTATGTAGATGTAGATGTATATGTGTGGCCATATCTTTTTATTGCATTGACTTCCAAGCTTAAATTTTTTATATCGCCAAAGGATCGTAGGCCTTAGTATGTGACTTTATTTTCAACTTGTTACCTATAGCCGTTCCTGAGAAAAAGTGGCCTTACCAATAGGACAGACAGACAGATGGTAAACAACGTGATCTCATAAGGATTCCGTATTTACCGATGGAGTTTACAAGGGAGAGTTAAATTCCTCGTCAACACAGAAGTCATTAGAGGACGTACGACGGATGTACAGGAGATTCCATGTGGTCTTGCTGACATAACAATTTGGCATTTGGACTGAAGAGATTCAAGGAAACCACGGCAAATGTAAATAACTAAACAAATTTAAATTTCGAAATCCATTGCATTCTTTAATTCACTGGGCATACCGCCGGTTAAGAATTTCAGTTACTCACTAGCATTAAACTGTTGTAACCAGAATCAAGCATAATTATAATGAAGCTACAAAAAGTATTACAGATAAAAATTTTTAATAGTCCAGATGGCAATTGTACGACGTTGAGTGGTTACTAGTTATACAATTGTGATCTTGACTATTGAAATGTTTTGTCTACAATTTTGTTTAGATTCATTAAACTTTGTAGATCGCTACGTCGGGAAATAATTATCAAGCGTTACTGTTTCAACATTTTCCGCTTCAACTTCACCTCATACTTAGCGAGAACAGGCTGAAATCGATAAGTAATATCAGAAAAGTTACACTGATATTTGGTCCAAAGTGATTTTGTTGCTCTGCTCGGGTTAATCGGTATTTGTATTCTGGACCGTCTAACAACCCTACCACAACAAAGGTCTGCATTTAATAACGATTGTGGTGTTGCTCACGCTGCTAAATACTGCATTTTCGGGCAACAACAGTCATATTATGTGGCAGGTGTCATTAGAGCACAGTTAATAAAGTCATTTCATGTAATAATTAAAAAAAACTAGGCACTCATCTTTTTTGTGTTTCCCACGCTGGTCTCGTCGTAAAATCATAGCTCAATCGTTGAAAATCTAGGTGGTTATGATTCCAAGCTCGGATGCAAAGAGGCATAGGTTTTATTCTGCTATATTCAAAAGTTTTGTAGATGCGCTTCACAAATCATTATTGAAGATTACACTTTTGCAGGACAATGGTGATGTAAAAAAAGCAATCAGCACTCCGAATTTAAGTTACACTTCCTTTTAATTGCAATATCACGTAAACACAAAACATCACTTCACAATACAAAACATACTTGAAAACATGTTCCTCACATTTTATAAGCCAACTAAAATATGCATCTTTCCAACATGACGTCCAAGACTTGACTTTTTTCAAGGTCCGACTCTCTCACAACTTAACAACTAACTAACTATCGCTTACTCGCCCAAAAATCAGAGTTACAAGTATGTCAAAGATCATAGTGACAAAAGAAAGAATACACATAAGCATAATATCATTGCAATATAAACATATCGATGTATCAAAATTATAAATCAAATCTGAATGTTGTCTCAGAAATATGTTAAGTAGTTAACAAAATGGCTCTGAGCACTATGGGACTCAACTGCTGAGGTCATTAGTCCCCTAGAACTTAGAACTAGTTAAACCTAACTAACCTAAGGACATCACAAACATCCATGCCCGAGGCAGGATTCGAACCTGCGACCGTAGCGGTCTTGCGGTTCCAGACTGCAGCGCCTTTAACCGCACGGCCACTTCGGCCGGCTAAGTAGTTAACAGAAATACAGTAGAATATTACTGGTATCGAGAGGTTCAGGTGAGGTACCATAATGGTTACGTAATTCAAGTACCATTACAACCGGCTTTCAAATTCTAAACCACGTCATATGACGCAATTCTGGACAGGCATTCGGCGAGACGACTGCTGGTATACCCGTCCGGCCATTACTTACGTTTTCCGTGGACTCGCAGCGCTTTAGGCAAATACCAGGATGGATCCGTTGACAAGGACCCGGTCGGTTTTCTGTCACACTATTCCCCGTTCCAAGCTTCTTCTGCGTCTCTGAAAGACTCGTCATTGACGGGAAATTACAACATAGTATTCCTTTCTTATCTCCATAGTTACCCACAATCCTGATGTGTACTTAACTAAACGAATTGAAATTTCGAAATCGAGTTCATTCTTTAATTCACTGCGCATACCGCCGGTTAAGATTTCAGTTACTCACTAGCATGAAACTTGTTCCATTCATGGTTCACTACCTGCCTTCGTTGCTTAAATTCTGCCAGTACCTCAGTCCTATTTTCCAATAGTGATTCTTCACTCAAGTCTCCATCTGGTACAGAAAGATTAATTTTCTGCGATATTTTCTCAAATGTTCAAATGTGCGTGAATTCCTAAGAGACCAAACTGCTGAGATCATCGGACCCTAGAATTACACACTACTTAAGCTAACTTATGCTAACAACAACACACACACCCATGCCCAAGGGAGGACTAGAACCTCCGGCGGGAGGGGCCGCGCAGTCCGTTACATAGTGCCTCTAACAACGCGGCGACTCCGCGCGGAGATATTTTCTTAATGGAAATGGGTCGGATTCTCTTGAACACGGGGTTTTCAAATTTTTATTGGTTTACGATTCTTTTGCGTGATGATGACTTGTAGCTATATCACTTTGTGAAAGTGAAGAATTTCACTCGAAAATTGGTGCCCATATCTCAGAACTTTAGAATACCATTTAAATCTCGTGTATGATAATTTTTCTTCTCAGAACTATTGTGTAAGGTAACACTTTTCACATATGTTGTTTTCGCAGTTTTTTTCACAAGCTGTATGGTTTTCGTCCTTAGAGAAATGCAAATAATTTCTCGCAGTACACGAATGATTTTTTTAAAAAAAGAAAATGTTTTGAAACTATGTATGTAAAGAGGATGTAGTACTTAATATTTTTCGTTTTTCATGTGGCAAACGACTGAGAGAGAGAGAGAAAACGGGAGAAGGAGAAGGAAAGAGAGAGAGAGAGAGAGAGAGAGAGAGAGAGAGAGAGAGAGAGAGATAGAGAGAGAGAGGATCTGTGACAGATCACATTATTCACGTATTTTGAGATTAAGAAGGACTCGATAAAGAGAGCATTGAATGAAGACAAGTCTCATATCTGTGAGCGAGTGCGTAAAATAAGTTTAGAACTAGACCAAACATGTCATAAATATAATTAAAAATGACGACCTTTATTCTTTGATGTTGCTAAGTAAAGAAAACTTGTTATTAATTAATATTCCGGGGCTTTTGAAATTATGTGTGGCTACTCTGACTTTTATGAAGTAATTAAAGATTTGTCTGTGAGACTACGGTCATGAAAAAGCGTTTTGTTCGGAAACTGCAAAAGGGGATGTCACTGAGAACTGGCGAAAAGTGCAGATATTTTAACCTAACTTTTGTTTCAGTTTAAACTGCAATATATTGTAAGGCAATTGAAATACTGCTGCCATGTTTCGTTATTCATATTGCAGCCTGCTATTTTCCTTCGACGATTTCAGTAACAATTTTTCAAGAGTATTATTTCCGAAGTTTTTGTGTTGGTTTAAGTAATAATTGCAAGTCGGACCACGTGGCACATATGTCAGGACCGATTACATCTCTATTTTTAGAAAGCAGCGTAGCTTGACATTTTTTAACCAAGTAAGTAAATATAAAAATATATTTCACGAGAGCTGGTGACAGGTTTGAGTTCAGTTGTGTCGGTGGCGATTTCTCAAGTGGCATCCTGACCCCCTAGCGTGTGACACAGGAGATGCGAGAAACGTCCTTCCAAAATTTAAATATTTGTTGTTTTTCTACTATCTGCTGACTGTAGCTTGTCAGACTGTAGATCGCCACTTAATCTTTCAAAAGTAAAATAAAGTACTTCTTGTGAAACACAGCAGTTAACGTCACAATTATTAACTTACCAACAGGAAAGCCGCTTTCTTTACTTTCGGAAACAGGTTCTGGCCAAGTATGCAGGCGACCGAATTTTAAAATATTCACTGTGTAAAATACTACGGATTTTGTGATAGAGCAAATGCTAACACTTTCAATATTGTTATTACATTGAGCTAACAGCATTTAAGAAAGGGTCCTAGGAAAGAGATAGGTCGATAGATGTAAAGGTAGGTAGAGAGATAGAGATAGATAGACAAATAGATAGATAGATAGATAGATAGAGGGGGAGAGAGAGAAGCACTGCGTAGCTACACTCATATCTGTACGATAGTGATGCGTTGTTTGTATGTAATTATTTAGGTTTGTAGAACATACGAACTTTCGTTACTTATTTTCTGCAAGTTCATTTCTGAAAACGAATAGTTTTCACACCGTTAATCATTTATATAAAACGGCAGTGAAGTTATGTAGTTGCCATGTCACTAATTTTCTGTTATTTATCCCAGTTTAATCACACCACGTTTCCTGTGCTCATAAGACTGGAATCAGGAAACATTTCCCCTAATTATTGTGTACCTTCTGTTATGATTACGGCGTAATCACGAATTTTACCAATGATATCTTGTAACCTTGAATTTAATCTCACTCCTAAATCCCCTTTTTTTCGTTATTGCTGGTTTAAAGTACAGTTTCAACCAGTAGGGGAGAAATACTGCATCCCTGCCGTACACTCTTTTTATTCCCAACAATTCGCTCTTAAGATGTAATTTCTTAGACTTTCCCGGAAATTTGATGACATCTCGTGGAAATCGGGTTTTCTGCCGGATATGAGCGTCTTCCAAACACGATATTTCGACGTTATTACTTGACGTCTTCATCAGGTGTTCCCTGAGACTGGCTGCTTGCTGGACCGGGTCGCATATTTATGCCTGCCCGGTGCCTGGTGTTCTGTTTGCCGTTCCCTAGTCGGTCCGCGCCCGCGAGTGGCGCTATCCTGCCGCTCTAGGTGTTCCCTATTCCGTCCGCGCCTACTCCGGCCGCCTCCAACTGCGGTGGTGGCCTCCTGGCCTCAGACATCCGCACACTATGGGCAGGAACCAAGAAGGGAACACCAGGAAGCCTCAGCCGCAGTCGGAGGCGGCCAGAGCGGGCGCGGACGGAATAAGGAACGTCCAGAGTGACAGGGGAGCGCCACTCGCGGGCGCGGACCGAGATGGGAACACCAGGAGGCCACCACCGCAGTTGGAGGCGGCCGGAGTGGGCGCGGACGGAATAGGGAACACCTAGAGCGGCAGGATAGCGCCACTCGCGGGCGCGGACCGACTAGGGAACGGCAAACAGAACACCAGGCACCGGGCAGGCATAAATATGCGACCCGGTCCAGCAAGCAGCCAGTCTCAGGGAACACCTGATGAAGACGTCAAGTAATGACGTCGAAATATCGTGTTTGTAAGACGCTCATATCCGGCAGAAAACCCGATTTCCACGAGAATTCGCTCTTAGTCTTCCAATTTTATTTTTCCCTTTTGATACCTATGCCTTTCCTGAAGAACTGAGCTTCATCAGCGAATCCTCAGTACTATTTTCTGTTCTTTTCAATATTACCTTTGCCAGCAACTTGGATGCGTGAGCCTTTAAGCTGAGTTGTCGATAGTTCTTGCATTTATCGATCTTTAATATCTTCGGGACTGTGTAGACGGTATTACTCCCAAAGTTCAGTGGTATGTCCTCACCCTCATAGATATTACACAACATTGGTCACAAGTTTTCCCAGCTCTGAATCAACGCTGTCGGTACTGAACCGTTACTGTGACAGCCTCAGCTATCCATCTCAGAGAGGTCTTGCGGCTAGCGCTGGGATTGACAAGCAGCCTCTTTGACCAACGGCTGAGTAAGGCATGCACACCGAGCTGGTGGGCTGTGAGGGAAAAGCCGACAAGAAAGCATGACGGCGCAGCGGGAACACGGAGGGTTATCATGTGGCGGTCATACAGCACTGGAGCACTGGCTTCCCTACCCCCCCCCCCCCCTCTGTCTTGTACGAAGCACAGCACATTGCCATGTGCTACGTCGGTGACTTCCTGTAAATGTTCGACATGGAAGTAACGGTTACGGCTAAGTGGAGAGGCAGCTGGTTCAACAAGACATAGCCACTAGCAGAGGCCTAAATAAACCTTCTTGCGAGTAAATGGTTCCGTGGACTCCACATCTCGGCCAGGGCCATTCAAGATGGTTGCCTTTTGGTTGTAGCGAAGCGGTATTTGGAAGGCATTGCTCTGCAGAAATTTTGGTGTGATCGTAACTTCAAGTTTCTTAGAGGCGATTCTGAAACGCGCCCTTATTGATGCATACAGTAGGAGGTTGTGTCAAATGTTCAAATGTGTGTAAATTCCTAAGGGACCAAACTGCTGAGGTCATCGGTCCCTGGACTGACACACTGCTTACACTAACTTATGCTAAGTACAACACATACACACTCACGCCCATTCGAACCTCCGACGGGAGTGGCTGCGCAATCCGTGATATGGTGCCTCAAACGGCGCGGCCACTCGCGCGGCGACGTTGTGTCCTAGAATAGAATTCCAAGCCGTAACTCATTCGTTTAAATTCATTGATTCTTAATTGGCTGAGAATAACCGGTTCTGGCCTTTTCTAAGTACTGCCAAGTCACATTAAGGTCTTACATGATTTATGAAAAGTGATTACATATAGTGAGCTACACTATGAGATCAAAAGTATCCGGACACCTAGCTGAAAATGACTTACAAGTTCGTGGCGCCCTCCATCGGTAATGCTGGAATTCGATATGGTGTTGACCCACCCTTATCCTTGATGACAGCTTCCACTCTCGCAGGCATACGTTCAATCAGGTGCTGGAATGTTTATTGGGGAATGGCAACCCATTGTTCACGGATAGCTGCACTGAGGACAGTTATCGATGTCGGTCGGTGAGGCCTGGCACGGAGTCGGCATTCCTAAACATCCCAAAGGTGTTCTATAGGATTCAGGCCAGGACTCTGTACAGGCCAGTCCATTACAGGGATGTTTTTGTCGTGTCATCACAGCGCCACAGGCCGTGCATTATGAACAGGAACTCGATCGCACTGAAAGGTGCAATCGCCATCCCTGAATTGCTCTTCAACGGTGGGAAGCAAGAAGGTACTTAAAACATCAATGTAGGCCTGTGCTGTGATAGTGACACGCAAAACAACAAGGGGTGCAAGCCCCCTCCATGAAAAACACGACGACACTGTAACACCACCGCCTACGAATTTTACTTTTGGCGCTACACACGCTGGCAGAGACGTTCACCGGGCATTCGCCATACCCACACCCTGCCATCGGATCGCCACACTGTGTTCCGTGATTCTTCACTCCATACAGCGTTTTTCCACTGTTCAATCGTCCAATGTTTACGCTTCTCACACCAAGCGAGGCGTCGTTTGGCATTTACCGGCTTGATGTGTGTCTTATGAGCAGCCGCTCGACCATGAAATCCAAGACTTCTCACCTCCCGCCTAACTGTCATAGTACTTGCATTGGATCCTGATGCAGCTTGGAATTCCTGTGTGATGGTCAGGATAGGTGACTGCCTATTACACATTACGACCCTCTTCAACCTTCGGTGGTCTCTGTCAGTCAACAGACGAGGCCGGCCTGTAAGCTTTTGTGCTGTGTGTGTCCCTTCACGTTTCCACTCCACTATCACATCGGAAACAGTGGACCTAGGGATGTTTAGGAGTGCGGAAATCTCATGTACATACGTATGACACAAGTGACACCCAATCACCTGACCACGTTCGAAGTCCGCGAGATCCGCAGAGCGCCCCATTCTGCTCTCTTACGATGTCTAATAAATACTGAGGTCGCTGATATGGAGTACATGGCAGTAGGCGGCAGCACAATGCACCTAATATGAGAAACGTATGTTTTTGGTGGTGACCTGAGACTTTTGATCACGTAGTGTAGTAACTGTAGTATTAAAGCACTAAAGCCCTGATGGCAATACATATTATACCAGTTTAAAATTTATCTTTTCCTTCATGTTGTTTTAAGAAGAACAAATTTCTGTGATGTCAGAATATTTGATATTTAAAATTACATATATATCCTGACTAACAGTGAGTTTGTCACTGGGAAGTAGTCACTGAGGTTATGTACTGAATCAATTTTGTATGGGTCTGAAATGCCTCGAGTTTTCGCTTGGATTAATTGCATTATTATTTTGTGAGCCTCATTTGTGTAACTGTTAACTTTTGCTGTTTGGGTTTTGTAAAGGGGCACTTTGAGTCAGATATAAAATTTTGGATTTTTCCTTTTTTTAAAAATTGTCAAAAGCGTAACTTACCCGGAATGATTCCAGCACATTACTCATCAAACACCATGCTCCCTCCACATAATGTACATTATGATTGGTTTAATACTAATGTCGTCCATAGGCGTTTCACACGCTGACTCTGATTCTGACTGATGTACCAATGCTGCTGTAAAGGGTGAAACACCTAAAACTGGCACCGCAAATAGTATTTCCGTAATGGAAGGCTCCACCGATATGTAGATTTCACAGATTGGAATGCTAAGCAGGGGACAACATGTGCAGGCCATACGCTAAGTGTTTTGAGTTTCAAATGTGTATATTAAAAAAAAAATTACATATTTCAGTGGAACAATGCCTACTGACAGTTCCATAGTCAAAATAGACTAAATTGAAACGTCTGTGGTGTTTGTTGCAGGTGTGCAATGCAAGTAGTTTACGAGATATCATAGTCTGAACACCGTAAACATCGACAGTTGTTTGTTGCAATTTTCGGCGCAAACGAATCTGGATTTCTCATGGGTGCGTAAGTGCAGCCCTACACAGATGTTAGTAGGACTCCGGAGGGATTGTGTTATTAAATGGAACAATGCGTAGGACAAACGAAAGACAAACAAAGGTGAATGGAGTAACTCTGTGGGGTCTGACAGGTAAAGAACCAATGTACCTTCAAAGCCTGTGCTCAAAATGTCCACCACATGCGTCATTACAAGCTCACAGCCTTCCATGCGACAATTGCTACACGTGTCGTAGCTTTCGGCGGAAATAGCAGCGCCGCAGCGTTAATACCATGTTTCATATCATCTGTAACTGTATAAAGATGTTGAAGAGGTTGACGTCTACTGGAATATATTTCGGGATACACCGTACACGAACGAAAGGCATCCTTCCTACATTCACAATAAACAATGAGCATGCCCGTTTTTTTCCCACTGGGAAACAACGTTATCCAAGCACGTCCACTATCACACAATTATTTACAGGACCGTCGCAATGTAGTCGAATGTACACGCAACACAATATAAACTAACATAATCTCGTTGCCTAACATCTAAGCAATAGGATGGAACAAACAGCTGTCACTTCTTACAATGTTCACAATCCGGCAGCTCGTAAACTAATTGCACTAGTTTCCTGCAACAAATACCATTAACATTCCCATTTATGGAGTTTTGATTTTACTGTTGATAGACACTGGCCCATTAAAAAAATTGTAACTGTCGTAAGAAACAGCACTTTCGTCAACGTCTCAATGTCTGTGTATTGGCGCCGGGCGGGATTAGCCGAGCGGTCTGAGACGCAGCAGTCGTGGACTGTGCGGCTGGTCCAGGCGGAGGTTCGAGTCCTCCCTCGGGCATGGGTGTGTGTGTGTGTGTGTGTGTGTGTGTGTGTGTGTGTGTGTGTGTGTTGGTCCTTAGGATAATTTAAGTTAAGTAGTGCGTAAGCTTAGGGACTGATGACCTTAGCAGTTAAGTCCCATAAGATTTCACACACATTTGAACATTTTTTTCTGTGTATTGGCAGCAAATACGCCCCCTTCAATTCTGTGAAAACAGCTTATCGATAGTGCCTTCCAAGCCCTAAATACTCGTATTTGCGGTTAAAGTGTTAGGCGATCCACCGTGTATAACGAGGAGTTGATTTGTCATGGCAACGATGCGTGATGTCTGTGAGCAATAGGATCGTCACTTAGGCTCGCGAAAACCCAGATATAATAGACAGGCACAAAGTCTTATTCAGAATTTGGACAGTACGTCCGAAGTGAAAGGAGAACTTCGAATGGTGGTTCAGCATTTCGTACGCACGCCTCTGTTCGAACGGTTCCCGAAAACAGAGATACGCGTAGCGCACACGAAAGACGATACCGTAAAGCGGCCAGGAGTCGCTATTAAACCAGCCGCCCCTCACGGACGTAAAAAGCGGAATCCCGCGCTTAATAGGAGTTGCCTAGCGCGCCGCGGTTTTACGAGAGGCGTCGGGGTCCGACGCCCCGCACCCCCCATTCCCCTCCCCAACAAGGCAGGGCTGGTATTTACGGAAGTATCGCGGCTAGTGGTACGCCAGTGCTCTCGGTATGCGTCGCCTCCGTGATATCATTGCTGATGCTGTGCGCAGACGGCATAGATACCCGTAGCCATGTTGCCGGTGGCTTCCCTTGAACACTGGAGTGGAACAACGAGCAGCTGTAAATCTGTGGCGCAGCCTGACGCCAAAATGTTATTGCTGTTGTTCTCTGTGCATAGATTGGTTTGACTCCTGTGCGTCTTCGTCAGTGTGTAACAGCTGAAACCTATATCCCTTTCAGGCTTTCTACCGTCTTCAATCCTTTGTCTCGTTCTACAGTTTTCAGCTTCCATGCTTCCTACGAATAGCGGTAAACTGGTTATACACTGATGCCTCAGGCTCTATCCTACCAACCGACCCCTTCTTGTAGAAATTTCAAGCCACAGTTTTTATCTTCTATTCAGTACAGTATCTTTTCAGTAGAACATCCTGTAACGTAGGAATAGTATGATTGGATGGTAATCAGAATTCCCTCGGTCCTGGGTTCGAATCTAACCTTTACTTCAATTTCGAATAAAAATGATCCGAAATCCCAAACAGGACTTCCGGTTTAAGGAGCCACACACATTAAACCAAAGACTTCCTCAAATGTCAGAGGAGAGGACAGAGGTTTGGGGCAACGTTTTGTCCTAGGCATGGGAAACTAACGCCAAAACGCGGAAGAATCAACAATGATCGACGGCATGAGGATGCATATGGTGATGGAAACCACTGCACTAATGACATAATGTGTACCCATAGGACATGTGGTTTGTAACTGAAACTGTGTCATAGTGACGTTTCCATAGGGAAGATATCTCTGTTGGTCCCCCATCCGTACCCCTGGGAGGGAAGTGCCAAGAGAAAGTTACCCACGAGAAAAACATTGACAAATCAACGAAAGAGTGAGATTTTAAGAGCAGGAGCGTTGAGTGTAAGTAGTTTGAACGTTGTTGTAAAGCTAGAATATTAGAAAAGCGAAATAAAAAGCCTTACTCCAAATATAATGGAGATCAGTTTAATGAAATGGAAAGAAGATACAAATACTTGTTCAGACCAATGTACGGTAATGTCAAAACCGTCAGAAATTGGTGTAACTAGAGTAGAATTCGTTCTGAATAGGGAAGTAGGGCATCGAGTGAGTTACTGCCAACAGTTTAGAGTTGAGGCTGCTGTCAGCAGAATCGACAGCGAAGTAACGCCATCAAGAACTGTTTAGCTACACTTGCCAATTTAACAAACGTCAGATGGAAAGGTAAAGAAAGCGTATAAGGAAATGGAACGGGTAATTTTATATGCAAAAGGAGGTGATTATCTAACAGTCATGGGAGAGTGAAACGAGGTATTAGGTGAAGGAACAGAAGAAAGAGTTACGGGAAATATGGGCCTGGTAGAAGGTATGAAAGATGAAACAGACTAATTGCGTTCTACAATAAATTTCAGCTAGTAATACTCTGTACAAAAATCACAAAACGCCTGCAGAGAGCTGTATTACATCATGATCGGACAGAATTTCCGAATTCACATACTGACTTGTAGAGCATATCGAGGAGCAGACATACGCTCAGATCAGAGTCTAGTAAGAAACAAATGACGTGTAGGCTCAAGTTTACAAGAGTCATCCAGAACAGTTCCTGTGAAGAGAACTGAGATACAAAACTATTGATGTACGATAGTATGCGAGGCTATACAGGGTGTTACAAAAAGGTACGGACAAACTTTCAAGAAACATTCCTCACCCACAAAGAAAGAAAATATGTTATGTGGACATGTGTCCGGAAACGCTTACTTTCCATGTTAGAGCTCATTTTATTACTTCTCTTGAAATCACATTAATCATGGAATGGAAACACACAGCAACAGAACGTACCAGCGTGACTTCAAACACTTTGTTACAGGAAATGTTTAAAATGTCCTCCGTTAACGAGAATACATGCATCCACCCTCCGTCGCATGGAATCCCTGATGCGCTGATTCAGCCCTGGAGAATGGCGTATTGTATCACAGCCGTCCACAATACGAGCACAAAGAGTCTCTACATTTGGTACCGGGGTTGCGTAGACAGACCTTTCAAATGCCCCCATAAATGAAAGTCAAAAGGGTTGAGGTCAGGAGAGCGTGGAGGCCATGGAATTGGTCAGCCTCTACCAATCCATCGGTCACCGAATCTGTTGTTGAGAAGCGTACGAACACTTCGACTGAAATGTGCAGGAGCTCCATCGTGCATGAACCACATGTTGTGTCGTACTTGTAAAGGCACATGTTAGTCGATTTAATTAGACAACTTTCCATTACCCTTGTTTTACTTAAATTTCATTTTATAATTTCTTCTCAAGACACAGCCTACACCGTTTAACTGCTCTTCAAGTGTATTGCCTTTTGTAACAGAATTACCATGTCATCGGCAAACGCAAAATTTATATTTCTTCTCCTTTGAACATTAATTCGTTTCCCCAGGGCCCCCTTGGTTTCCTTTACTGCTAGCTCAACGTACAGATTGCCTAACATCAGGGAAAGGCTACAACTCTGTCTCACTGTCTTCTCAACTCCTGCTTCCCTTCCATGCCATCCGACTCTTACAACACTAGTCTGGTTATTTTAAAAGTTGTGAATAATTTTTCGCTTCCTATGTTTCACCCCTGCTACCTTTGGGATATTCCAGTCAGCGGTGTCAAAAGATATCTCTAAATCAATGCACCTTCGACTTAGTTGCAGCTACGACACAGCTATGTATCACACATGCACACAAGCCACCTCCTTTCGGCTAGGTCCATTGACATGGAATTTAGTCACTTTCACTTTCAGAGACTAGGCTTGGCGCCTGTTCCGCCTTAGTGGGTCAGACTTATTCATGGATTTTCAAGGACTTTACTTGCCATGTGATACATATCAGTGTTTTCTAGTGGTAATCACCACTTTAACGGTCTTATTTGTCTCTACATTCATGTTCTACATAGTTTATTGTTTCAACTTCAAACTCTTTCTTTCTAACGACTCAATTTATTTATTTCATTTAGGAGCAGTTGTGTAAATCGGTTCACAGGTCTTATGCATGTCATTTCCATCGATTAAATCTCATGTCTCTGTCGTTTGGTAAGAGGTGAGGTGTCATTCCCGTAGAGAAATACAAGAACGCCAAGCTATATACAATTTTATTCTATTCCCTTTATTCAATTTATTTTTTAAAGTTTTGTTTTACAAGTTTTTATCTACATCTTCTACGTAACTTTTTTGATTTCCAATTTATTTAACACTTTCATTAGTGCTATTATCTTGTCACAAATAGCCGGCCGGAGTGGCCGAGCGGTTCTAGCTGCTACAGTCTAGAACCACGCGACCGCTGCGGGCGCAGGTTCGAATCCTGCCTCCGGCATGGATGTGTGTGATGTCCTTAGGTTAGTTAGGTTTAAGTAGTTCTAACAAGGGAACCTCCCCATCGCACCCCCCTCAGATTTAGTTAGAAGTTGCACAGTGGATAGGCCTTGAAAAACTGAACACAGATCAATCGAGAAAACAGGAAGAAGTTGTGTGGAACTATGAAAAAATAAGCAAAATATGCAAACTGAGTAGTACATGCGCAAGATAGGCAACATCAAGGACAGACTGAACTCAGGAGCGCCGTGGTGCCGTGGTTAGCGTGAGCAGCTGCGGAACGAGAGGTCCTTGGATCAAGTCTTTCTTCCAGCGAAAAGTTTAATTTCTATTTTCAGTCAATTATCAAAGTTCAGGCACTCACACATAATCAACTTCGCTCTCCAAAATTCCAGGACATGTTCAGATTTGCTTGGACATATGGAAAATTTTGAAAACGTTAGAAACGTATGTTTTGACAGAGCACAGGGAAAAGTGTGCGACTGTGAAACTGTTGGATTCATTTGTTGCAGTTTATGTGACAGACTCTTATGTTTTCATCTCTTTTTTGGGAGTAATTATCACATCCACAAGAAAACCTAAATTGGGCAACGTAGAAGAATCTTTTTACCCATTCGCCAAGTGTACAAGTTAGGTGGGTCGACAGCATATTCCTGTCATGTGACGCACATGCCGTCACCAGTGTCGTATAGAATATATCAGACGTGTTTTCCTGTGGAGGAATCGGTTGACCTATGACCTTGCGATCAAATGTTTTCGGTTCCCATTGGAGAGGCACGTCCTTTCGTCTACTAATCGCACGGTTTTGCGGTGCGGTCGCAAAACGCAGACACTAAACTTATTACAGTGAACAGAGACGCCTTGAACGAATGTACAGATCATAAATTTGTGAAAATAAAGAAATTAAAATTTTCGCACGAGGGAGGACTTGAACCAAAGACCTCTCGCTCCGCAGCTGCTCACGCTAACCACGGGACCACGACACTCCTGAGCTCAGAATATCCATGATGTTGCCTATCTTACGCATGGACTACTCAGTTTGTATATTTTGCTTATTTTTTCATAGTTCCACTCAACTTCTTCCTGTTTTCACGATTGATCTATGTTCAGTTTTTCAAGGCCTATCCACTGTGCCAACTTATAACTAAATCTGAGGGAGGTGCGATGGGGAGGTTCCCTTGTAAGTTCTAGGGGACTGATGACCTCAGAAGTTAAGTCCCATAGTGGTCCGAGCCATTTGAACCATTTGTCACAAATAAGTGCCGAAATAAAGTTTGTTTAGTAATCAATGGAAAGGCTATGTGGGGTGCGTCTGCTGGCTACGCAGCGGTATCGTAATAGAATGTCAACATGGGATGCCCGAAGTAAAAACAGGCTGGGAGCCCAATTCATCAGACTTTGCGAGGAGGAGGCCAAGAAAAACTGATTCATAACTTTTTCCACAGTGCGAAACACACAGAACATGCTGCTGTAACGATGGCAAATGTAGTAACTTCATTTAGAGGTGTCATAAGAATACCTTTGTGGATGCAAACTTCGCACAAAGCAACTCTCTGAAACCCTTAAATTAAACAACAGAGTAGCCTAGAGCACTGACAGGATCAGAAAACGAGAGCACATTTGATCCCCTGTCTCGAGGGCGGGGGATAACGTCATCGCCTTCTATAAAACTTCCTCTCTCCTCAAGCTCATTCTCATAGGTAGGCCATTCCATCCGCATTACTAACTTTGATAGAATACCAGTCCTATTGTGCAAAATATCCTTTTGAAGTCACCAAATGTCTAAAATCTGTTGCCAATTTGGAGTTCGTCCGGTCTTGGAGGCGACTTATGATCTGCAAAAAGCATTCCTTTCCGTCAGGATGGTGACTGAGGATGGCGACCATGCCGATCTTCCGTGGATGAAGAATCGACTTGCTCGTCTGCAAGCTGTTCAGCTCAGACACTGGGCGCCTGAGTCGCCGCTACTGGGGCAGAACGAGTACTGCCTTACCGGCTGTATGCTGGGACTGCCAGTAGGGTCGTCCTTCTTGTTGCTGCTGGGTCTTCCGCCTACACGACATCTCGACCACTAACAATAGGGGTATGAAGATTTCTGGGACCGAGCCTAAGCGCAGCTGCACTCATCCAGAGCGACGAGGCTTCGACGGGGCCACAGGCAACGGCAGGACCTGTACTCAGCAAGTTCCTCGCCGGGCACTGATGTGCTAACCAGCGTTTTCAAGCAGCGCGGTCGCTGCCAGGCAGCGCAGGGAAGAAGACGGAGTGATTGTAAAACACTCGCCAGCTAATGATTGTTTACTGCATGCTGTATCGTTAGCTTACAGGGGCTTTACAGGATCACTCAACCCATTCTTCGCTCGCAACTCTGATAACAACGCGCCGAAGCAGGGTCGTAACAATTGTAATACCGGAGTTGTGTGTATTGAACCGGGCACCTAGAAATGACGGAGAGGCTTCGTCCCACCGTAGCCCTCAGTGAATCACAACCCACAACAAGCCACAGCAGTCCACCCACCCCATCGCCGCCCCACACCGAACCCAGGATTATTGTTCGGATCGGCCCCCAGTGGAGCCCCCGTCCCCTCTCTCTCCCCCGGAAACATCTCATACCAGACGAGTGTAACGCCAAATATTTGATTGGTAGAGTAATTATGGTGTACGCGTACGTGGAGACAGTGTTTGCGCATGGATCACTGACATAGTGTAACTGAGGCGGAATAAGGGGAACCAGCCGGCATTCGCTGAGGCAGATGGAAAATGGCCTTAAAAACCATCCACAGGCTGCCCGCCACACCGGACCTCGACACTAATCCGCCGGGTGGATTCGTGCCGGGAACCGGCACTTCTTCCTGCTCGGGAAGCAGCGCGTTATATCGCGCGGCTAGCCGGGCGGGCAAGGTTAACTTTCTCCTCCTGAGTCGGCTGTCTCCAGTTAGCACCTCGTGCCTGTGAGTCACATTGGTTTGGCCAGATCAGTGAATTGGTGCATCTCACACTGAAATCTGCTGAAATTTCAGGGTCCTGACAGGGAAACTTCTCGCGTTCTGTTAATCACAACGCCAGACCACGTAGTAGGCAAACAGTACGCCGTTTTCTCCTGCTGCCTGAATCAAGGTGAAAGGGTAAAATATTGCTGCACCGACGCAGGGCTGTTAAGTGATATAAGTGATACTCACAACTCCCTGTTCTCAGGTGAACCATAGTTTGTGGTATACTTGGTCGTAGTTGATTCCCTTTGAATAGAGTTGGGCCTCGCAGTGGGTAACGTAAGCAAAGTCAGATTGTGTTGTAAAAGGGATTAAATCAGGAGAGAATTTGTATAGCTTCCACCCCAATGTATGCTTTGTCAGTAAAACACCTTTCGTTTTTTAATCTGTGTTTGTCATTTTTGTGTAAGATTTATCAGTTAGTTTTAGTTACTAAATGATTAATAAAACTTATCATTATTTTGTAAACTTAAATACGCCGCTGTACTCATTCATACTCCTTCGGCTATTCACTGTTTTTATTTTATTGTGGTGGTACGAGGGGTAGACCAACAGTTAAATGTTCCATCTTATTAAAGTAATTAATTTGATTTTTGATTTGAGTTCTCAAAGTGACTATAGGCATAGACAACAAACGTGCCATGATTAAATTCACTAATCCATACATAATAATTATGGATGTAGCTAACAATCTGAGGGTTATTGAGAAGATTATACTTTTCTTTACTTAAAAATAATAACATTTAGCATCTGTGACACGGATATTTACGATAAAAGCAAGCGGATGGCTTGCAATTGGCGTCCCTTGGCCAGAACCTCCAATCATGACACTTTTTTGAGGTAGTTAGTGTATTATCTTGCTGAACAAATGGCCTATGTCTGTCTTTTTTTTAACTGAGTTTATAGTGCTCTAAGAACATTTGGACTCGGGCTTAGCACTATGCGTGGCATCACAGTAATTTGTGGTATGCTGTAGCCATTTTCAAACTGTGTATGAATTCCTAAGGAACCAAGCTGCTTAGGTCATCGGTCCTTAGACTTACACACTAGTTAAACTAACGTAAACTAACTTATGCTAAGAACAACAAACACACCCACGCCCGAGGGAGGATGCCATAGGGAGGACTCGAACCTCCGGCGGGAGGGGTCGTGCAGTCCGTGACAGGGCGCCTTAAACCGCGTGGCCACTCCACGCGGCTGTAGTCATTTTATTTCAATGTATGTGTTGTTCGTGTCATTTATTTTTTGTCTTTGTTTCTCAATGTCAGTGACTTCTGTGTCACTTCTTGTCGGAGGTTGCGTCATTGCTAACAGCGTTGTGCAAGCTTTTGTGGAAAAATTTGTTTATAGGGATGTATACGACATTTTGCAGTAGGTTTTGTTTCACGGCTTAGGTATAAATTGTGCGTTACTTAAAAGAAGATCAGAGTAGAGTTTTGGCACGTGAAGCATTAGAGACGGAAACTTGCGGAAGTAGCAATCGATTTGAATACTTACGAGGAGCAAAGCTCGTGTGTATAGTGAGAAAGGCCTCGAACTAATGTCGACCGAAATGGAAGACGAGTCAGCTATTGATGCAGAACAAGATAGAAAGGTGGTAGAAATTAATTTAAATTAGTCCGAAAACAGCGTGCAAGTGTCTAATGCGGAATACTGCGATTATGAGGACTCAGTTCACTCAAGAAATTAAACTGAAATGGATGCCGAGGCGAAAGGTTATGTAGGTTCTGTAAATACGGAAGGAGGTACAGACAGAGAAAATAATAGTCCTATTTCTCGGACAAGTTGTCATAGAGTAATTGAATCACGTGCATCTAGTCCAGGATAGGTTGCCGGAAGTGCGCAATTAGAATCGATCATTCAGCTAATGCAAGAGGCAGAGAAGGAACGACAGGAGAGCGAAGAAAAGAGATAGGAGATCTTCATTCACGAAATTAGGGAAATTCAGAAACGACACGACAAAGAGGAATAGAGACAGAACAAGGTTATGAAAGAAATTGACGAATTTGAAGGAGGGCGGATGAGTTTGTGGAAAACGTAAATTAGGTCGCGTGTAAAAGCAGAGGTTGAAGACATTAGGAAAACGTCAGATGAGACGCGAGAAGTAGCAGTAGAGTCAAAACGTGAGGCTATGACAGCCACATTAGCAACACGTGATACGTAAAAAATTGCACAAATTTCGCGAGATCAGGACGCGCTGGCTAAGGTCGAAGTGAGTGCAACCAAGAAGTCTATTTCTGCTCTCAACAAACAGGGACAGAGAGTAGTTGAAAACACCCAGTTAATTGTAAGTGGTTTCTAAAAAATCTTTGGCTTAATTTCATTTCACTTATTAGTTATTGGTGTGTATTAGATTAATAATGTCACAGTAGACAATTAGAAACATTATTGGCTACATTTACTCGACTGCAAGGTTTTTAAATTTCAATCGAATATTTATTGCTGGGTACTGACCATGTGTATTGCAACATGTTTTCACATTTGGAAAAATCTTAATTTTCCTGAGTAGTTTTTGTATTTTCATAAAACGACTGCAGCACATAGAGAGACAATGAAATGATTTAAAAATGGAATAGGAATAAGAAAATATAATGAGTTTCTCTTACAGGTCTAGCTAGAGGCGAAAGTTTTAAAAATATTCCACGGTACAACACTGCCCTACACTGTGTGCTCGAGTGGACTTCATGACCGCGAATAAGATTAAAGGCTTTTTTTTTCCAGACAAGCTGTGTCCATTTTTCCTCTATGTCCTAAAGATCCTCTTGATTACCGCAAGATTCCACGATTTTAAAAAGGAGATGCTGCACTGTTGCTCCTCGTAACTAGGCTTCCCGTTTTTACTACAGTTTGATAGTAGTTCAAGCGCCATTTCTATCCATGAATTTTTACGATCAGTGATTTTTAAATGAAACACAGCTACTAAACATGCTAAAAGGTACCTGCATTACTTATACAGTTAGCAAGGTAATGTGCTACGTTGAATTTCTTATTGCTTATGGACTATAACGCAGTGTGTGTCAAATAAAGCAAAATTTTTTAAAGTTCCTACCTACATTGTTTTCATTAGCGTAGGTATCGCGTTAGTGAGAACGAAAATTCTCTCTTCACATTTATTCATTGTAGGCTTGTTAATTCTACTTCTGCTGTTTCAATGAGTCATCCATAGCTGTCCACATTACTAATTTAGGGCTTATATTATTAACTCACTTTGCTTACTGTTATAAATTGTAGGCAGGACAGAATTTCACGAGTTCATTACACATAATTTTGGCTGACATCATTTAGTTCAGTGATTTAATTTTAGCATTTTTTTTTTATTTTTTTTTAGCGTTGCGAAAATTTGGAAACTTCCAGAAAACAGTCCAACCAAACGACGTTCAGAAAACGGTGTTAGACAGGATGAAGTTAGATAAGCCACCAACAATAATTTGTGATATTCTGATAACCATCGAAATCGGCCAATCCAGTTCAGTCTCTTTCGGCTGTTTAGGTATCTCTTCTGTAGCTTACGATACTGTAATGCGGGAGGGATTGTATTACTGGAGCCGGATGTTCCCCACCGAAGCAATATTCGCGACCAGCGTTTCAGTCAATTTGAGTTCCCTATCCTTACCGTGAATGAGACGACTGAAATTGAGGAAGCAAGGAGCTACGTAGGCACTTTCAGACATTTACTGGGCCGTGCGACGAACATTCAACAGCGGCGGGCTCTTCCCCGTTCCTCTACAGTCTTGACTATTACGATTTGCTCAGATAACGGTGATGGCAGCATTCTCGTCCACGTCCTGCAGTATCCATCTCCCAGCACAGTAGGAATGTTCCTGAAGCTTTTCCAGAATCGTTTACGTTGCCGAACGTTTATCCTTTCTGTGATTTCCGCCATTCGAGGACGTGGAAAGAACAAATAAAAATGTTGATTATATTTGTATGAGGTACATCATTGATTCTCAGTCTAACGGAAACTCTCAGTTTACCCGTTCGAAATTTCGAGCGCGAAATTTCGGTTATATATAGGGTGTCCCAATTATCCTCACCACCCGAAATAATTTTTTCTCCAGAAATAAAATAAGAAATGTATCGAACAAATGGTGCTTAGCATGACTTCCTTTTTGTAGCTATTTTTACATAGATTTGAACAGCAACACGTCTTCTTTAAATAGAACCCTATACATTTTTATATTCTGTGATCCATTTCCTCTGCTTAAAATCTGTTCAAAAAGTATCAGAGTGCACCATTCAGGTAAACATGTTATTAAAAACGTAGCACAAAACCGTGACTTCCCTTTAACAGGACATATTGCAGGTAACCGGGATAACGTAACTCGTCCACTTGATAGAGTAGACAGTAAACAAACGGAAACACAACGAAAATGGACGTCAGCCATTCAGTCAGTCATCTTCAACTGAAGGTTTGGGCGAGTGCAGTATACTCCAACTAAGAGAAGGCAGAAATGATGTTTATGTACGGAAAATGTTAGCAAAACACTAATTCCAATAAGTTTTTTTTATTTACAATACGGGTGCACGTGACACACAACGGTAGTACTTTTAAACGATATTTCATGTACGGTAAAGCTAGTCCCTGACTAAAAAAGGCATTATCTTTATATTTATTTACTCATGGTTAAAGGTAGGCGCAATGTTGTTCAGGCAATGGAACACTAGAGAGATCGGTATTCCTACACGAACCCTCCTTTCCGACGGATGCTATCTCGTCTCTTTATCACGCTTGAAGATGGTCAACTGAATCAAGTGAACAAGTTACATTACCGCGAGTACCTGTATTGTGTGTTACTACAGGAGGGTCAAAATCAGTATTGTGTTACGTTTATAAGAACGTCATGTCTACATGAATGGCACACTGTAATATTTTATGAACAGGTTAGAGGAGGAGACATGGATTACTAAATAAAAAAATATAGGGCGCTATTTAAGAAAGACTTACTTCTGTTTACATCTTGGCAATGAACAGAGTTACGAGAAAGGCAATCTTTCTGGTTAATGTCCTTCTCGTAGTTGCTAGACAGTATTTTTATTTTGCTTCTGCATAAAAAGTTATTTGGAGTGGTCAAGGTACAAAGGAATCACATTTCAATTATGAAGTTATCTTATCCGTCACTAAGATAAACGAATCTGCAAAAGGCGTTAGATAGTGAACGTGCTGTCCCCCAACTGCTGCAACTCCACATAAGAAATCACAGCGTAGTTCAGTGACGCACGTAGGCAGTAATGTTCAGCACCTACAGACGATGATGAGTGACTGCATAGACCAGGCAAATACTCGAGAATGGTTTCATGGAGGCTTCCTTTCTCTTCAGAATTACTCTACAGTCCTCCCGCTTGACTTCTGTTCACAGAGCGGCGAATGTACGGTGACAGCGGAGCTCAACATGCTGATCGTCGGGCAAAGAGACTATCCCCACGTAGTCTTCGGGCCAGTGTGGAGCGAGATTGTCCAATGTTGTGTTTAATGCTGTAAACCGCACCTGCTGTTTGACGGGGGGCCATTCTGCCATGTTGCACAATATAGTGATCATCTACGAGGGGCGTTCAGAAAGTAAGCTCCGATCGGTCGCGAAATGGAAACGACTATGAAAATCCGATAAAGCTTTGCACAGATGTGTTGGGTAGTGTCTCTAGTATAACCCCAGTTAGCATCACATCGCTCTTCTCATTTATGAGCTCGCAGTGAGTGCGTAAAGATGTCTAGAAAATAGTGTCTGCCGCCAAGTACGAGGGCCTGGTGAGAAATTTCGCCTGAAGCTATGCAGCTAACATTACATAACTGTCGTGCTGTTTCTTCTTCAAGACAATTCTCAGCCGCATTCTGCAGGGGCAATGAAGATGCTCCTGCATCGTTTTCAAATGGAAATGTGAGATTACCCACAATACAGTCCGCAATTGTCTCCCCCTGAGTTTCATCTCTGGTCACATGAACCGCTGTCTTTGAAGACAACATTTTGACACAGACAACGAGGTGTAGGCCAGCGTGGAGAATTGGCGGAAAGCACTGGCGGCTGCCTTCTATGATGAGGCTATTGAAAAGTTGGTACAACGCTATGACAAAAGTCTAAGTCAGAACGGCGACTACGTAGAGAAGTAGCTGAAAGGTGTAGCTAATTGTTACAAGTAAAACATTTCTGTTGTTCACTGTGGTTTCAATTTGGCAATCAATCGGAGCTTACTTTCTGAACAGGCCTCGTACTTGGGTAGTGATCGACCATCTCCTCTCCTCCGGACGGGAACGCTTGTGGTTCAGAACGCTTCCCATGCTCGTGAAATAATGATGTGAGCAATACCAGACTTCTGGGGTACACTTGTTACACTTTGCTTTTCTTCCAGTTTTCCGATTATTCTTCCCCGTGCTAAGTTATACAAACGTTGTCTCCAGGCCATGATTCGACGAAGAACATCACTGACAACCTTAATAGCTTGCTGACTGACAACATTGTCTTTCCTCGATACTTCTTTCAAATGTCTCATGTGGAGGCGCCAGTCCAGTTTGGCGCTACAGTTACGCTGATCTCACCGTGTGACGTCAGGATTTCTGTGCACTGCTGGGATACCTCTGGCAACATGCTCCCGCACTTTCATTCATTTCCACCAAATACTTAACACGTGATTTATATTCATAATTGCGAATCCATCAGCTGTATAATGAAATGACGACAGCGAAACTCTGTGCCGGCTGTGGACTCGAACCTTGATTTCTTGCTTAGTGCGAACTGTCGCTTTACTGGTGGACGAGGAGGAGGAGTAGGAGGAGGAGGAGGAGGAAGAGGGGGAGGAGAGGAAAAGATTAATGTTTAACGTCACAACGAGTTCATTAGAGACAGAGCACAAGCTCGAACTAGGAAACGAACCATTCCGGCATTTCCCTAAGGTGATTTAGGGAAATCGCAGAGAAGCCAAATCGGATGGCTGGAAGCGAGTTTGAACTGTAGCCCTCCCGCATGCAAGTCCAGTGTGCTAACCATTTCGCTCGGTGTCGCCTTACCATTAGCCTGTCAGATCACAACTCACGACCAGACCCAAACTTCCATTTGTCGTCGACCACGTCCCTAAAACACGTACTCGTACATCCATTATGTATGTTCCAGTACAGGGGAGACATTTTTTAAATAGAAAGTGGTTTGCCCGGTGTCGGCTGATAAATACGATACTGCAGCGCCTGCGTTGTTCCAAAGTAAGATGTAATATTGTTTCCAACATGCACCCAAGTATGAAGGAAGAGACACTGTGGCGACTACAGCCATTGTGAAGCACATGAAACATATTCGCAGTTGCGAATACCGACAACCATCGGCTGTATAATGCAATGACAACAGTGAAAACCTGTGGCGGACGAGGAATCGAATCCTGGCTACCCTCTTATCGCTCCACCGTGCCTTTTCCTTCGGTCGTGCCTGCATGTCCGAAGGAATATTGCGTCGTACTTTGGAACAACACAGGCATTCCATTATCGTAATTACTGAATATGTTATACTACTTTACCTAGCTGTCCGTAACCTTTGGAGAGCACTGTAGTTCTCTCAGAACTTGGAAAACTCCGCCAGGTCTCGGAAAAAACAGTAGAAAGCAACGGAAAATGTGTTTAAAAGTAATAAGATGAATGTCATCGTAAATAAAATAGGGTAATGGGAAGCAGGTGATTAGATTAGTAAACGAGACACTAAAGGTAGTTGATAAGTTTTTTTATGTGGACAGCAAGGTAAGTGACAATGATCGAAATAGAATGGATATAAAATGCAGGCTGACAGAAGCATGAAATGATATCTGAAAAAGAGAAATTTGTTAACGTAGAATTTGTCAGAACTGTTACGTTGTATTGAGCTGAAGCGAGGGTTACAAGCAGTTCAGACAAGAAGAGGATAGGAGCTACAGAGGAATGCTGCAGTTGGGTAGTTCGGATAACTAATGAGGAGTTACTGAAACAAAGTAGGAAGAAAAAATGTTAATGGCACAACTACAATAAAAGAAGGTGGGCCATGAATTCCAGGCCGCTACAATGGGTGCTGCAGCGTTCGCTCGTCGTCTTGTCGCCAAAGGGCTGCGTCAAGCACGGCGGTCCGCCGACAGCGGCGCGCCACACGAGCTGCGCGGCGCCGCAGCTGGAGCAGTCTGTGGAGGGGCAGCGAGGGAGGATCCGACCAGAGAGCGGTGCGGACGGAGCTGCGAGATCGCACGCCTAGCAAGGGGGCAGACTCGTGTCTTACCTCTACACACGTACTCCGCAAGCCACAGAACGGAGCACGGCCTTTGGTGCCCTGTACCTCTACTTGTCGTTTCCCCTCACATTACACTCCCAGACAGTTAGCGGGAATAACGACTGTCTATATGCCTCCATGCGAGTCCTAATGTCTCGTATCTTCTGTTCGTGGTCCTTGCACGAAATGTACCCTGGTGGCAATAGGATCATTTTCCAGTCGGTTTCAAATGCCGGTTCCCTGAATTTTCTCAGTAATGCTCCTCGAAAAGAATGTCACCTTCTCTTCAGGAATTCCCATTTGTGTTCCTGAAGCATCCCTGTAACACTTGCGTCTTGTTCAAGCTTACCGTTAAAAAATGTGGCAGGGCGCCTCTGAACTGCTTCGATATCTTCCTTTAATCGGATCTAGTGCGGATCCCAAACACTCGAGCAGTACTCAACAACACGTCGCACTAGCGTCTTACATCGGGTCTTCTTTTGCACGTGAATCATAGAACCACACTTTCCTAAAATTCTTCCAATAAACGTCAGTCGACTATTCGCCTTCCCTACCACGATTCGCAGGTGCTCGTTCCATTTCATAGCGCTTTGTAGCGTTACGCCCAGATACAAGTCTTCGAGCCACTCACATTATCTGCCAACCTATTTCGTATGCTTGTTGCACCTTCGTTAACAGTCGCAGTTGTACACCATGTCAAATGTTTTGCGGAAATCTAGAGATATGGAATATGCGTGTTACCCTTTGAAATACGGAATATGCGTGCTGCCCTTTATCCACAGTTCGCAGTGCATCATGTGAGAAAAGGGCAGGCTGAATTTCGCACGAGGGATGCTTTATAAAACAAGCTGAATTTAGCACGAGCGATACTTTCTAAAATAGTGCCGATTCGTGGGCATAAGATTTCCGGTCTCTATGAAATTTATTGTATTCGAACGCACGATATGTTTCAGAATTATGCAACAAACTGATGTTATAGATATTGGTCTGTAATTTTGTGGGTCCGTTCTTTTCCTCTTCTTGTATACAGAAGTCACCTGCGCTTTCTTCCAGTCGCTTGGGACTTCGCGCTGAGTGAGAGGTACGCGATAAATGCAGGCTAAGTAAGGGCCAATGCCATGCAGCATTCCTTGCAAATCGAATTGGCATACCGTCCAAACTTGGCGATTTATTTGTTTTCAAGCCTTTCAGTTTTTTCTCTACGCCAGGGATGCTTATTACTACGCCATCAAATGTTCCAATGTGTGTGAATTCCTAAGGGACCAAACTGCTGAGGTCATCGATCCCAAGACTTACACACTACTTCAAATAACTTACGCTAACGACAATACACACACACACACACACACACACACACACACACACACACACACACACACACATGCCCGAGGGAGGACTCGAACCTCCGGCGGGAGGGGCCGCGCAATCCGTGACATGGCGCATCAAACCGCGCGGCCACTCCGCACGGCTGCTATGCTTTCCATGCGCGACTTTGTGCTATGGTCAAGCGACCGTATGTTTCTACGATTCTCCTGTCTGAACGATTTCTTAAACGCGCAGTTTAAATTTTCTGCTTTCGTTTTACTACGAGTATCTTCAACTACCACACCAGACTGGTCGACAAATTAGTAGATGGAGGCCTTAGACCCGCTTAGCGATTTTAAGTTCAAATGTTCAAATGTGTGTGAAATCTTATGGGACAACTGATAAGGTCATCAGTCCCTAAGCTTACACACTACTTAACCTAAATTATCCTAATGACAAACACACACACCCATGCCCGAGGGAGGACTCGAACCTCCGCCGGGACCAGCTGCACAGTCCATGACTGCAGCGCCTGAGACCGCTCGGCTAATCCCGCGCTGCGCGATTTTAGGCCCGTGACTGAGTTAGCATCTGGCGGCAGCTTGTTATCAACTTGCAGACATCGGTTCGTGACCCGAGTGGGTAGACAGAGCCTGCCACATTGGCTCCAGCGAAGACTGTGCTCGCTATACACAAGTGAATGCTACCCGTGGTGTGTGCTCTTGAACGCCAGAGCACTAGAAGAGTACCTTGCGGGTAGTGCCCGATAAAAACTACGGTTGTGCAGCCGCCTGTGTTCTACGCTTTGATTCACCTCAGGCGCCGCTCGCGCTTATATGATTTAGTGTTTTTTCGATCAGTATTGTCTTAACGCCAGTGTCACCGCAAGGTGAAGCTGACCTTGTCTGAAATATCCTTGAGTTGTGAAGGTTCTTGGGATGTTCTCTAATAATATTGTTAAGTTATGGTTAATTTTTTAACATTTCTTGTATGTAGCGTACTGGTATATTGTTTTTACATTTGGTGCATCAGTCTATTCTCACCCACATTCCAGCATTTTGTAATCCTTATTCTGTGCTTTATAGACTATTTCTTGCAGTTTTTAGTTTTGGTAGCAGAATTATCATCAGATTTAGTTTGTCTTATGAGAACTGTACTTGTATCCAACAAACTTGATTTATTATTGTTTTTTTCCAGCTATCGCTTCACCTACATATGCATTCAGCACATGCTTTGAACACACCTCTTTCGTCCACTGTCTATCCATCTCATCCTCCCACAATCTAAGTCTGTCTATCTCGTCCTCCCCATAATCTCTGCCTCTTCATCTCCTCCTCCTCCCTTTGTTCATTTCTTTCACCCCCTCTCTCTGAACACACATCTCTTTCCTGTCCCTCCCTCTCTTCATTTCGCTGCTCTTCCGTCTGCCCACTACTCCTCTGCCTATTCCACCTGCCTCATGCCTCTCCCCCTCAGTTATTCACTCTGTCAATCTCCTCCTCTATGCATCTCAACCTGTCCCCAGCAATGCAAATTGTCATGTGTAGCCCCTACAATACAGTTCAACAATGCAGGCCGATACCACTCCCAAAACACACGTCATACACTGCCACTGACATGTAGGCTACCATACAAATATTCCTGTTGTTCAGGGCAGCCTATAAGCCAGGGGATAGAAAAAACATGTTTCTGCCAATATCTCTCCTCCTATTTGAGCTGTGATGTTATAAATCCCACAATGCTGATAGATGTTTGGCTTACTGTTTCTGTGCAAACTTTGACTGAAATTAATACAGGGGTTTGGGATGAGATCCTGGAGACACACACACACACACTTTCTCTCTCTCTCCCTGCTTCATTAGTTATAGGCGTGTTGGTTGACATTGTGTTCCTCTATTATTGTTAAAGCGACGTTTATTTAAAGTCTCATGACTTTTGTCAAATTTATTTTAAGGTGAGATATACAGTTGATGTGTTTTTTGTTTGAGTTGAATGCAAATAATGCGTCCATATTTTCTTATTTGATCCACAATGATTAGCTACTTTGTAGCATAAATAAATATTTTGAAGCTGACATGTATATAATCTTCTCGCCCTTCTCATCCCTATTGTAATGCCACCTGTTACCACTTCTAGTGTTTTTGTGCAACAAAGTGAATGGTTGATAGAGTACATTTTGAGGCACCGAGAATCTGACAATTTGAGAGCTGTAAGAAGTGTGGGAAATAATCATTCTGGAGGGAAACAAAGGCTCAAATACAGTAAGATGGTTAATAGAGGTGTTGTTACAGTACTGACGCAGACAGTTGCTTCCAACAATTATTCAGACTGGAGACCACAACGACAATGAGAACAAGAACAACAAGAACATGGTATACGAGATTTTGTTTTAGAATTCTCGTATCCCTGTTTATATTGTGAGAGAACAACAGAGACGAGGATCGCGGCTACTGTGGTCTCGCACCTTCAGCAGCGGCGGCAACAAGGCACTCGCGTGCCGTCGGTCCGTTGCAGCCAGCCGAGCCGTTATTGGGAGGCGGCGCCTTGTTTGCGTTTATGTAGAGCGGCGGCGCCAGCCGTCGATAGAGGGAACACACACACACACACACACACACACACACACACACACACACACAGAGAGAGAGAGAGAGAGAGAGAGAGAGAGAGAGAGAGACGGGCTCGTGATTTTAACGGCTGCCCGACCATCCAGCGTACTGCCAGCTAGCAGTCTAGACGCCTCGACGGCCGAAGCAGAATTTACGGCCGCCGCAAGCGGCACAGTCACGCCGACCCTGCGAGAATGCGCCCTGCGCCCTGCGCCCAGCTATTTCAGGGCAAGGCCTTATTGCTCACTGACGGCAGCCCACACAATGTCACTAACACTAACGACGCTGCTTTTCTTTTGCTGCGACGGAGATTAGAAGGCGTCACTATCTGTTTTTGTTTCAATTCGAAGTCATTATTACACTGGAAAGCAAGTGTATGATTCCGGAGAGCCTCAGACATGTACGATATATATGTGCAGGCTGAAGCAACAAATGCAAATTTGTACCAAGGCCAGGCTTTTAGCCCGGGTGTCCTGATCACTATCCTGAAACACTAACTACTACGTCACCCTGGCTCAGTAGCTTTGCACAACTTCATGGGAAACACTAACAAGTCTCCCTCCTCAATCCAAATTCCCATTCACGTCTCAGATTACTTAGATTCCCTCCGAAACTGAACGGCATTGCAGAGGCTTTCCATCTGTATTGGAATAGCATATCAGCATCGAACGAAATGGGGGATCCTCCCTGAAACCCAGTGATAGATGCTTTAATCAAATAAAAATATATACAGGGGGAGGGGAGGGGGGGGGGGAATACCACGTAGGCTGAGTCTTGAATAGGGATTTGGACTGAGAAGGGATGCGTTCTATGGTAGTCTGTGCAGTTGTGCAAAGCTGTTGCGCTGGCTTGGCGTAGTGGTTACCGCATCCGCCTATTAAGCAGGAGACCCATGTGCGAATCAGGACCTTGGTACAAATTTTTATTCGTCGCTTTCGTTTACACATACACATTATTACACTGTATAGCGACATATTCGTCGGCAAGAAAACAGCGACGACCATTGATATTAGAATTACCCTTCTTTTTTCACGACCTCTGTTAAAAAATGTTATGGTCATTACTAGTTTCTCTAATACAAAGTAAAATAAAGCAAATTAAAAGACTAGGTATCTATATAAGCTGACAATGTGAGTTAAACATTATGGATATCACTACAACGCTTACATTTGTATCTACAGTGGCATCGTGATTTCTATTACGGTATATTGATGATTTACTTTTGGACCCTGTGATTTCCACTGAATGAAAAACAAGTATTTTGTGGCACATACGTTTGGCTTCTTTTTCACTTGGCGTCTTCCATGGCCTGGAATACTTACGTATTTTTGTTTATAGCATTTACTTTACAGTTGGGACGTTGTATACAGCCTCAATCACTAACTATTGCCATCTAGAATAACTTCGAAAGTATGATAGTAGCTGAAACGTTTGTGGGACAAACGTTGCATCCATAACTGGGGCCATCACATGAAGTGGGTTTTTTGTTGCTAGGTGGGGTCGCATCAGAGATATGAAAGTCAACTTTGTTTTATTTAAATTTTATGCAATACTTTGGTACTTATTTTCTGATAGCGGCTATCGAGACGAATCCAATGATGTTTAACAGTAAGGTCTTCGTAGGTCAACGAAGGTCAGAAAGGTGGCATGAACGTCCATTTACAGAATCTTGGATTGAGTGGAATTCCTTACCACTTCGGTACTTATCGAAGCACATGCTCTGACAATTCTCTCTCCCGTATATCGTACCAGTAGTAAATATTCGCCGAATACGGCGCATCTATCTAACGTCCCATTGACATGTAAACACCATTTGACGGTTTCGCAATACGACACTAATAGGAAGGGTAAGACTAGTATCGTCGAATCAAATCGAATGTGAATGATGTATTCCTTCGAAGAACAAGTCGATGTGCTTCTCATTTACGGACAATGCCAAAGAAATTGTCTTGTGACAGCCAGAGCGAGAGCACCAGCAGCAGCGAGTACTGTTTGTATAAAGCGTTTATTTTGCATTTTGTTTACGACCTTCCACTAAGGAAGGGATTCTATTTGTGTTTATCTGCTCTGCATAGAAACTAACAGTTCTTGATCGTTAGGAGAGAAATTTATTTTGTACTTATTTGCTGCGCTTAGCTTTTAAATAGTTTTTCTGGGAAAACCTAGCGTAGTTTTCGCGTCTCGTATTTCAGTGAGTGTTTCTTGATTATCAGAGTAGCTCATCAGAAGATTATCTTGGGAATTTGTCACCGTATAGAGTAGGGTAAACATAGTCATGTGTAGGGACTGTGGTTGTTGTGAGCGGACGCAAGGAGAATTGGCCACTCTTCGGGGGCAGGTGGAGGCTTTGTCTGTTAGGCTCATCGAGCTCGAGGCGCAGGCGTCGGCTCGTAGTGGCGTTGGGGCAACTGTGGTGAGACCTATGCCTACTTCGGTGGCCTTGGAATCACATGGAACCCCTGATGTCGCTGCGTCTTCCGGCAGTGAGCATCTTACCGGTCAGCCATCACTCCAGGGTGAATGGCGGACAGTGGTGGGCTCGCGCGTGCCTGGCCGAAAGGCGAAGGTGGGATCTGGCCGCGTGGCAGCTGCCTTGCCCCTTTCCAACAGGTACGGGGTGCTTCCTAGTGGTGATGACATCGTTTCCGAGCCACCACAGGATGCCTCGCCTGTTGGGCCAGTGGCCGATTCTCCGGCAAGGTCCCGACAGTCACAGAGGGCGGGCCTATTAGTTATAGGGAGCTCCAACGTTAGGCGGGTTATGGAGCCCCTCAGGAAAATAGCGGGTAGGTCGGGGAAGAATGCCAGTGTGCACTCGGTGTGCTTGCCGGGGGGTCTCGTCCGTAATGTGGAGGAGGCCCTTCCGGCAGCTATTGAACGCACAGGGTGTGACCGGCTGCAGATAGTAGCACATGTCGGAACGAATGACGCCTGCCGCTTGGGTTCTGAGGCCATCCTTGGTTCCTTCCGGTGGCTGGCTGATTTGGTGAAGACAACCAGCATCGCACGCGGAGTGCAAGCTGAGCTTAATATCTGCAGCATAGTGCCCAGAGTCGATCGCGGTCCTCTGGTTTGGAGCCGTGTGGAGGGTCTAAACCAGAGGCTCAGACGACTCTGCGACTATAATGGTTGCAAATTCATCGACCTCCGTTATTGGGTGGAGAACTGTAGGGCCCCCCTAGACAGGTCAGGCGTGCACTACACACCGGAAGCAGCTACTAGGGTAGCAGAGTACGTGTGGCGTGCACACGGGGGTTTTTTAGGTTAGAGGGAACCCCCCCCCCCCTGGGCGAAACGATAAAATACCTGACGGCTTACCAGAGAGAACATCAGCATCGTTGATAAAGAACGTCCGTCCTCAGAGACCAAAAACAGGAAAAGTTAACGTAATATTGGTAAACTGCAGGAGTATCCAGGGCAAGGTTCCTGAATTAGTATCGTTTATTGAAGGAAATAGTGCGCATATAGTATTAGGAACGGAAAGTTGGTTAAAACCGGAAGTGAACAGTAACGAAATCCTAGACACAGAATGGAATATATACCGCAAGGATAGGATAAACGCCAATGGTGGAGGAGTATTTATAGCAGTAAAGAATTCAATAATATCCAGTGAAGTTATTAGCGAATGCGAATGTGAAATAATCTGGGTTAAGTTAAGTATCAAAGGTGGGTCAGATATGATAGTCGGATGCTTCTATAGACCACCTGCATCAGCAACCGTAGTAGTTGAGCGCCTCAGAGAGAACCTGCAGAACGTCGTGAAGAAGTTTCGTGATCATACTATTGTAATAGGGGGAGACTTCAATCTACCAGGTATAGAATGGGATAGTCACACAATCAGAACTGGAGCCAGGGACAGAGACTCTTGTGACATTGTCCTGACTGTCTTGTCCGAGAATTACTTCGAGCAGATAGTTAGAGAACCAACTCGTGAAGCTAACGTTTTAGACCTCATAGCAACAAATAGACCGGAACTTTTCGACTCCGTGAATGTAGAAGAGGGTATCAGTGATCATAAGTCAGTGGTTGCATCAATGACTACAAGTGTAATAAGAAATGCCAAGAAAGGAAGGAAAATATATTTGCTTAACAAGAGTGATAGGGCACAAATCGCAGAATATCTGAGTGACCACCATCAAACGTTCATTTCTGAGGAAGAGGATGTGGAACAAAAATGGAAAAAATTCAGAAACATCGTCCAGTACGCCTTAGATAAGTTCGTACCGACTAAGGTCCAAAGCGAGGGGAAAGATCCACCGTGGTATAACAATCATGTACGAAAGGTACTACGGAAACAAAGAAAGCTTCATCATAGGTTTAAGAGTACTCGAATCATAGCTGATAAGGAAAAGCTGAACGAAGCGAAAAAGAGCGTAAAGAGAGCAATGAGAGAAGCATTCAACGAATTCGAACATAAAACATTGGCAAAAAATCTAAACAAGAACCCTAAAAAGTTTTGGTCATATGTAAAATCGGTAAGCGGATCTAAATCCCCTATTCAGTCACTCGTTGACCACGATGGCACCGAAACAGAGGACGACCGAAGAAAGGCAGAAATACTGAATTCAGTGTTCCGAAACTGTTTCACTGCGGAAAATCGTAACACGGTCCCTGACTTCAGCCGTCGCACGGACGCCAAAATGGAAAATATTGAAATAAACGATATCGGAATTGAAAAACAACTGCTATCACTTAGTAGCGGAAAAGCATCCGGACCAGACGAGATACCCGTAAGATTCTACAGTGATTATGCTAAAGAACTTGCCCCCTTTCTATCAGCAATTTATCGTAGATCTCTGGAAGAACGTAAAGTACCTAGCGACTGGAAGAAAGCGCAGGTCGTTCCCATTTTCAAGAAGGGTCATAAATCAGATGCGAATAATTATAGGCCTATTTCGCTTACGTCAATCTGTTGTAGAATAATGGAACATGTTTTATGTTCTCGTATTATGACGTTCTTAGATAATACAAATCTCCATCATAACCAACATGGATTCCGCAAACAGAGATCATGTGAAACTCAGCTCGCCCTATTTGTCCAAGAAATTCACAGTGCCGTAGACACTGGCGAGCAGATTGATGCCGTATTCCTGGACTTCAGGAAGGCATTTGATACGGTTCCGCACTTACGTTTAGTGAAAAAAATACGAGCTTACGGAATATCGGACCAGGTTTGTGATTGGATTCAGGATTTCCTAGAAGAAAGAACACAACATGTCATTCTTAACGGTTCAAAATCTGCAGATGTAGAGGTAATTTCGGGAGTACCGCAAGGAAGCGTGATAGGACCTTTATTGTTTACAATATACATAAATGACTTAGTTGACAACATCGGTAGCTCCGTGAGGCTATTTGCAGATGACACGGTTGTCTACAAGAAAGTAGCAACATCAGAAGACTCGTACGTACTCCAGGAAGACCTGCAGAGGATTAATGAATGGTGCGACAGCTGGCAGCTTTCCCTAAACGTAGATAAATGTAATATAATGCGCATACATAGGGGCAGAAATCCATTCCAGTACGATTATGCCATAGGTGGTAAATCATTGGAAGCGGTAACGACCGTAAAATACTTAGGAGTTACTATCCGGAGCGATCTGAAGTGGAATGATCACATAAAACAAATAGTGGGAAAAGCAGGCGCCAGGTTGAGATTCATAGGAAGAATTCTAAGATAATGTGACTCAACGACGAAAGAAGTAGCTTACCAAACGCTTGTTCGTCCGATTCTTGAGTATTGCTCATCAGTATGGGACCCTTACCAGGTTGGATTAATAGAAGAGATAGACATGATCCAGCGAAAAGCAGCGCGATTCGTCATGGGGACATTTAGTCAGCGCGAGAGCGTTACGGAGATGCTGAACAAGCTCCAGTGGCGGACACTTCAAGAAAGGCGTTACGCAATACGGAGAGGTTTATTATCGAAATTACGAGAGAGCACATTCCGGGAAGAGATGGGCAACATATTACTACCGCCCACATATATCTCGCGTAATGATCACAACGAAAAGATCCGAGAAATTAGAGCAAATACGGAGACTTACAAGCAGTCGTTCTTCCCACGCACAATTCGTGAATGGAACAGGGAAGGGGGGATCAGATAGTGGTACAATAAGTACCCTCCGCCACACACCGTAGGGTGGCTCGCGGAGTATGGATGTAGATGTAGATGTAGAAATTCAGTAAGAGCTAGAGACTTAAACGCTGAAAGATATCCTCAACTTACTCACCCTACCTGTCGGACATTTAAATATGTGTATGGTAAATTTGAACAACTGCATCTTTAACGTATCGGAAAGTTACTAACGAGGAAACGGAAATTGGTACTCATGCGACTGTGGCTCGAGATACTTGTGTTAGCTCGCGTCAAATCGCAAAGGAATCTGGCATGAGCCAGAGCAGTGTTATCTGTGTTCTGCATCGCCGTAAATATCATCCTTACCATATCAGTCTCCACCAAGATTTAACTCGTACGGATTGTACGTGTCACATTGAATTCTGCCGATGGGCTCGACTTCACAATCAGAGAGATGACACTTCATTAATTTGATTTTATTTACTGACGAATCTACATTCACGAACCATGGAAATGTTAATTTGCACAACATGCATTACTGGGCAACTGAAAATCCATATTGGCAGCGACAAGTTGCACACCAAAAACCGTGGTTGGGAAATGTATGGTGTGGGATTCTATAGGTCAGTATTTTAGGCCCCTATTTCATCGAAGGAAATGTTAATGGTAGGAAGTACACCACATTCCTGCAAGAAACAGTAGGTTTGTATTGGAAGAGATATCTTTAGGAACAAGGAACAATGTGGTATCAACACGATGCGTGTCCGGCACGCTTTTCGCTGATGGCTAGAAACGAGTTGCAGAGATGATTCCCAAATCCTTGGATTGGAGAGGAGGAAATGTGTCGTGGCCGGCTTGTTCCCCAGACTTGACGCCTCTGGATTTTTTCTTGTGGGTAGTCGTAAAAGACATTTGCTTATAAAGACGTTCCAACTACACCTGAAGATATGCGAGAGAGCAGTGTCAGCCGGCCGGTGCGGTCTGGAACCGCGCGACCGCCACGGTTGCAGGTTCGAATCCCGCCTCGGGCATGGATGTATGTGATGTCCTTAGGTTAGTTAGGTTTAAGTAGTTCTAAGTTATAGGGTCTGATGACCTCTGATGTTAAGTCCCATAGTGCTCAGAGCCATTTTGAACCATTTGAAGAGCATTGTCAGGGCATATGCTTCGATAAGTGACGATGTGATAAGGAATACCACTCAAGCCATGATAATAAGACTGCAGCGCAGCATTGATACCAATGGTCAACACTTCGAACACATTCTGTAAATGGACGTTCATGCTATCTTTGTGAACTTCTTTGACCTTCAAAGACTTTACTGTTACACATCATTGGATTCGTCGCGATAGTCGCTATCAGAAAATAAGTACCAAACTATAGCATCCCATTTAAAAAAAAAAAAAAGAAGTTGACCTTCATATCCTTGAAGCGACCTCTCCTACCAACAAAAACCCAACGTTATATTATGGTCCCCTTGTCCCATGCAACTTTTGTCTCACAAACTTTTCAGCTACTATCATACTTTCGGAGCTATCCTTGGTGGCAATAGTTAGTGACTCACCCTGTATTAAGATTGTAAACAGTCTGGCAATTAGCTCATATATATATATATATATATATATATATATATATATATATATATATATATATATATATGTTCAAGCCACTGAAGATGCCTCGCAAAAGATAGAGGCGAAACCCGTAGAAACTGTCATTACACCGTAATCCTGTGTACAACTGATTATGCCAGGGTTACAAAAGTTGAAGGAGTTATTTCTATACTGCTAAAAGAGCAAGGCACATACATCAGAAAATAAAGTACTGCATCACCCCGGTTCCCATAACTCCTGAAAATAGACGTTAACTGTCGATATTGTATCTCAGACATCGTCCCTTTGACTGTTCAGACATGTCACTAAACCAGCCCAGAGATGTAAACAAACATGCATGAGTAGCGCCTATTAGAAAAATGGTTCAAATGGTTCTGAGCACTATGGGACTCAACTGCTGAGGTCATTAGTCCCCTAGAACTTAGAACTAGTTAAAACTAACTAACCTAAGGACATCACAAACATCCATGCCCGAGGCAGGGTTCGAACCTGCGACCGTAGCGGTCTTGCGGTTCCAGACTGCAGCGCCTTTAACCGCACGGCCATTGCGGCCGCCCGCCTATTAGACGAAGGGGGTCCGACAGCCCATCAGTTCCAGACATTCCACCAGGAAAGAGATACACGGCTCGTGTTGTCTGTAGTTCAACCATACCTAGACGGTCAATACAGGGGTTCGATCGCTTCCGCATTGTTACTTTTTCCCAGGAAGGGCTCTCAACAAGGGAAGTGTCCAGGGGTCTCGGAGCGAACCAAAGCGATGTTGTTCGGACATGGAGGAGATACAGAGACAGAGGAACTGTCGATGACATGCCTCGCTCAGGCCGCGCAAAGGCTAATACTGCAGTGGATGACCGCTATCAGCCGGCCGAATTGGCCGTGCGGTTAAAGGCGCTGCAGTCTGGAACCGCAAGACCGCTACGGTCGCAAGTTCGAATCCTGCCTCGGACATGGATGTTTGTGATGTCCTTAGGTTAGGTTTGACTAGTTCTAAGTTCTAGGGGACTAATGACCTCAGCAGTTGAGTCCCATAGTGCTCAGAGCCATTTGAACCATTTGACCGCTATCTGCAGATTATGGCTAACAGGAAACGTGACAGCAACGCCACCATGTTCAATAATGCTTTTTGTGCAGCCACAGGACGTCGTGTTACGTCTCAAACTGTGCAGCAGGCTGAATTATGCGCAACTTCACCCCCGACCCCCATGGCAAGGTCTATCTTTGCAACCACGACACCATGCAGAGCAGTACAGATGGGACCGCTCAGGATTGGCATCACGATCTCTTCACCGATGAGTGTCGCATATGCCGTCAACCAGACAATCGTCGGAGACGTGTTCGGAGGCAACCCGGTCAGGCTGAACGCCTTAGACACACTGTCCAGCGAGTGCAGCAGGGTGGAGGTTCCCTGCTGTTTTGGGGTGGCATTATGTAGCGCCGACGTACGCCGCTGCTGGCAATATAAGGCGCTATAACGACTATACGATACGTGAATGCCATCCTCTGACCGATAGTGCAACCATATCGGCAGTATAATGGCAAGGCATTGGCGCCCCCATCGTGCACATCTTGTGAGTGACTTCCTTCAGTGTAACGACATCGCCGTAGAGGAGTGGGTCAGACTGGGCCAACAGTGCCTTGATGAACTTGTGGATAGTATGGAAAGACAAACACAGGCATGCTTCAGTGCAAGAGGACATGCAACTGGGTATTAGAGATACCGGTGTGTATCATCACCTCTGAAAATCTCACTGTATGGTGGTACAATATGCAATGTGTGGTTTTCATGAGCGATAAAAAGGGCGCGAATGATGTTTATGTTGATCTCTATTCCAATTTTCTGTACAGGTTCCGGAACTCTCGGAACAGACGAGATGCAAAGTATTTTTTTTTTATGCGTGTATGTTTCATGCGATTTTAGACAGTAACCCCTGTCTTAACTGATTACTGGGTCACTGCTTGGTAGAATAACTGCATATTTAGGAACGAAAAGCAAAAAAATTTTAATGTTCTGCATTACTCATTTATCCGCCTAACCAGATTTCGGCTTAAGAGGCCATCGTCAGGTTATAAATGATTGCTCTATAGTGACTGTCAGTTCATATACTGTATGTTGAAACTTCATGGCAGATTAAAACCGCGTGCCAAACGAGAACTCCCTCGCGGCGCTTTTACCTTTGGCGGGCAAGTACTCCACCGACTTGGCTGTCCAGGCATGCCCACAGCGCCACTTTCGCCAGTACGTCTTCTCCCACCTTCCAAAATTCAGAGACGTTTCTCTGGGAAGTTTGTGGAAGTCTACGCCACAGAGAGAAAATTCGTTCTGGTTAATTGATATTTTTGCAGGACATTCAGTTCTTCTATCGGATGTACATCTTCTATCCTTCTAAGAGTATTTCTTTATACTTACGTATATAAATCTGTCATTTATGTAGTAGGCATACTTGTAACGATTACAAATTTAAATTTAGCCGTCATACTTATCCCCGCTCTCTTCCGCCTCACTATAGTGTTACTGTCAACTCGTATGTACCTCTTACATTTATTTATTATTAAGCTCTGTCACAGGTGCACTGGCGAAGATAAAATATGCTATGGTTTTGCACTTCACTCACGATGTGGTGCTCGTAGGAGGTCACCTACACTGTACCCGCTTTCTCGATAGTCGGCTATAGTTTTATGATGGCCTTATGAGCCGAAAACTATTTACTAAAATAAATAAATCCTGCATAGCAACCAAATTTTTATGATTTTCATTTTATAAATAGTAAAACTTGTTCTCTTGTCCATTTCCTGCTAGGTACGTGCAACGATTGCTGAAAGGGTGTAAATATCCATAGGACTGGGTGGAGGTACAGCTAGGGATGATACGAAGGCGAGCTGTACATTATTTGTATTTGTATAGTTCATAAAGCTGTAACTGGACAAGAGGTAACTGGGGCCATTTCAGTTCAGGTGCTACTGAAAATATGTGTGCACAAATTAAGTAACAAATGAGAAATACTGATAAAACAGAAATGGAAATAAGTATTTTGAAGATTCATACAAGAAGAAGGGACAGGTTACTGAGACACTAGCTACGACATCCAGGAATAGTTGACCCGGCGCCTGGAGGAAGCACCAGAGGGGAAAAGCCGTGGGTGGAGAAAACGATTAAAATATGCAGAACATGAATGAGGAAATAAAACGATAAGGGCGGTATTTAGGTAGACATGAAAAAGTTGGAAAAAATGGAGGGAAGTATGAAGCATTCGACAGACTGATGACTTGATGGTTTTGACAATACAATAATTTTCAGATAGCCGTGTTTTGCGTCTCTAACATTTCAAAAAACGACTAGATACGTCATTTTGCAAAGATACTTACCGGCTGACATTCCGGCTGATAGTCGACGACGAACAACTCTTATAGATTGGAAATTCGTACGCACATTCTCTGTCACCAGAGTTACCAGTTGGATGAAGCAGCAGACAGCCCGAAAAGTTAGATCACCAAACGTGCCAAGCAGACTGTACAATGTTCGTACTCTCCCTCCGTCACAGCCCTATATTCATACACTTCGTATTATTTTCTATTTTTTGGCATTTTTAAGTTTTTTTAGTTTGGCTACATATTGGATATCGATAGCCAAGCAGCAAAAAGTGGTTAACCTGTAACCAGCAGGAAAAGTAATTCTTGCCTGCTGACAACGTATCATGAACTGTCGTTATTGTTCATGATGATCGCACGCTGGGCGTAATGTGTTAATCGCTCAATTCGGCGGCATCGCTCTTGAGATGCAGATTCGTTGTGATGTGTGTGTCTTGATATAACATGGATGACATTGCACCTATCTCGAGATTATGTTCAGTTTAATCATTCGCGCGGCGTTCGCAGTATATCTGTGATTTTCGTCGCGGAGAAATTCACTTGTGTCGTGGTAATACGGTATTTTTCTGAATGAAGTAGCAAGTTGAATTTTATAGGGAAAGAACGGTTCCAAAAATAAACAGTTCATTTTCTGATCCGAGTATGAAATGAAACTGACACCACTGAAGTCGCAAACGGCAGTGGTTGGGATCAGTGGAATGCATCCTACAGGGCATGTAGCTCAGAGCTGTCCTTGAAGTAACCGATTTGTAACAGTGTGGTGCCAACTGCTTCTAGAGATGGTGCTGGTGACGCTGTACGATGCGCCACAGCCATACATCTCACCGCGACGGCCTTCCCTAGAGTAGAGCCACGTGGCCATCCGGAACACTGTCTTCTTGCGCCCGTACCTTCCCGTGACCACCGCTGCCAGCAGTCATGTACAGTGACTACGTTCCTGTAAAGTCTTTCTGCAGTACAGCAGAAGGAACATCCAGGTTCTCGTATACCTATTACACGACGTCACTCAAACTCAGTGAGTGTTTGGTAATGAGGTCTTCGTCAACTTTGAAGGTATTCTTGACTAACATCAAGTCACTACGTCCAGTCACAATGAGCACTACCGCTCACGACCATTACAGCGCGTATTTAAAGCAAACCTGACTTGCATCGTGATAGTGCCGCTATTAGAACGACTCTCATGCGACTGGCGCGAAATTTGAATAGACGTAATTTTTCAGATGTAGAAATATGTTCTTCAGCTTGCTATTATCTTGCACAACTCGTTCTAATTGTTGCGTTAGTGTATACGAAACCTCGTAAACGAATATGTTCTCTTCCCATTCTTGTGTGGCTCATCCACGAACACTTTGACTCTGAGCACTTTGGGACTTAACATCTGTGGTCATCAGTCCCCTAGAACTTAGAACTAATGAAACCTAACTAACCAAAGGACATCACACTCATCCATGCCCGAGGCAGGATTCGAACCTGCGACCGTAGCGGTCGCTCGGTTCCAGACTGTAGCGCCTAGAACCTCATGGCCACTCCGGCAGGCACATGAACACATTAACGGAATCGTTTATGCAGACAAAATCCAAAGGCGATAGTTGCTCCAGAGCTAATCAGTTCGTGACCTGAACACAGCACACCTCTAGGAAGTGGACAAAATAATTTGAGTGTACTCCAGAAGTGCTGCTGTAACTGGTCTGCCGTGGTATACGGACGTGGACGCAGGACCACTGGTGGCCAGTTTACTGCTCCAGCAACCGCTCTGCTGCGGATGACCGCGGGTCCGCGTTATCATTTCATATTACCGCCGCGCCGGCTGCGACCCAGCAAAGCCGAACGAGGGGATCTTCGCGAAACATTAAGTTCGGAACAGCGGTGCCGCCAAATGTACTTTAACGGCGACATTACGGCAATATGAGTTAAACGCAACTCGCGATCTGCATATTAACAAGCACCGGCGCGCCGGCTCCGTGCCGTGCCCTGGCCCGCCGTGCTGTGATGTGGCGTGGTGTGGGGCTTTGGACGATCCGAATCCGATATACCGCAAAAGGCCGTTAAGCTGACCGCCCGCCAGCCGCAGCCTGGCTCGCAGCCGAGGGCGGCGCGCTGGACAAAGCGTAGCGCCCCTCCCGGTCTCTGCACTCGCAACTGGCTGCAGAGCCGGCCAGTCTCACAGCTACAAAGAAGAGACGCGCAATCTATTAGAGTTACGTTTAACTGAGACCTGACCTCATGTGAAACAGTGTTACCCCCTGATTACACTTGTACCCGGGAGAACGGAATTAAATGCTCTGCAGAAACTTGTTTTCTATATTACGAGGCGCGTTCAATAAGTAATGCAACTCTCATTTTCTCCACCAGTTTCGGTCGAAAAACTGCAGGTTTGGTTGTGGGGCATCGCGGAACAGTCCCCCTTCACACCTATTGTTTCATGAAGTACCGGCACAAGTAGCTTTCAAAAAGGGTATCTGTAATGGCGGAATACCAGAACATCTCAGATACTCATAGGCACTTGCAGAATGTCTACGGAGACGTGAAAGTGAACAAAAGCACGGAGAGTCGTTGGCGAGGCGTCTGTCATCATCGCAACAAGGTCGCGCAAACCTGACAGACCTCTCGCGGGCCGACCGCACACAGCTGTGACTCCTGCAATGTTGGAAGGTGCGGACGTTCATTCGAGGTGATCGGCGGATCACAATCAAACACCTCGCTACTCAACTGGACGTCTCTGTTGGTAGTGCTGACACACTCGTCCACCAGTTGGCGTGCTCAAAGGTGTGTGTCCGCCGTGTTCCTCGCCGCCTAACAGAAGACCACAAAGACCAGCTGAGGACCATCTGTGCTTTACGAGACTCGTCATGATCATTTTTTGTCGAACTTCCTCACAGGCGATGAAACATCGGTTCACCACTTTGGACCCGAAAGGCAATACACGTAGTGGTGCCAAACCACCTCTCCCCCGAAGAAAACATTCAAAGCCGCATCCCCTTCCGGTAAAGTCATGGTGACCATCTTCTGGAGCTCTGAATAGGTTTCTCTGTCTGATGTTCTCTTGCATGGTGCAACGGTCAATTCTGAAGTGTTGTGCGCTACCATCAGGAAACTGAAGAAAGGAAATCAGCGTGGTCATCGCGAAAAAAAAAGAAAAAAAAAAGACGCAGCAAACGAACTTCTCTTTCTCGATGACAATGCAAGGCCTTACACAAATCTGCGCACCTGAGAGGAGCTCACAGAATTTCACTGGACTGTTCTTGCTCATCCACCCTAGAGCCAGTATCTTACATCTTCCCCCTTCCATTTGCTTGGCCCAATGAAGGATGAACTCCTCGGGAAGCAGCACGTCGATGACGGTGAAGTAATTGATCTAGCAAGACTTTGGCTCCGACTTCGACCAGTAGAGTGGTACCATACAAGCTTAAATGCCCGCTCAGTAAAGTGGTGTAAGGCCATCGCATTCAGCGGAGAGGATGTTGTATAATGTTGTACAATAGGGCTCTCTAGCCAAAAGAGTGTGGAATAGTAGGGTGTGTTGAAATCCTGAATGAAACCAATCTACTTTCCGGCAAAGCGTTATTGCTTTCCTTATAGAATGCACCTTGTATATAATGTTTTGTGCTGTTGACCAATTTCGAACTGATGAACATTTTCAAGCTACCATAGAGGACGTATCAAAGAGTTTTTAAAATTTATGTTATAAATATTTAAAACACGCCTTAGTTCATCGTCAACAGCTGCTAACTAACACGCCGTCCGTCCAAAACGTTCTGAGATTGATTTTATTGCTGGCTTTTAAGTGGCAGCGTCAATTAACAGCGGTAAACAACAGACGAGCATTCGATCTAACAGTTAGTGGTGGTAAGCTCCCATGGGACCAACCTGCTGAGGTCATCCGTCCCTACGCTTGCACACTACTACATCTAACTTAACGTAACTTACGCTACACACACACACCCATGCCCGAGTGAGGACTCTAACCGCCGACGGGGAGAGCCGCGCGAACCGTGGCAAGGCGCCTTAAGCGCGCGACTACCCCGCGGTGGTTCTGTCAGTTGTGAGCAGGCAGTGTTAAGTGGTGGACCTGCGGCTGTAGCGTTCCAACGTTATTGTCGCAAATCACAACGGAGTAACATATCTAAATCAAGAAAGATGCTGGGAACCATAAGTCCCAAATGCACACCGTCGTCAGTTTTGAGTTTATAGCAAGTATGTATGCTCCTGACATCAGTTGAAATTCCAGTGAACCAACTTTATCAGTGTTGCACATCTGCACTGTGTGTACGAATATTTACGAGAAGCTGTCCCACCGATTTCTCTGATATTTACTCCACATGGGCCCAAAGCACAAATTTCCATTGCTGTGGGGACGCTCACTGGCTATACTGATGAACGTTTCTTCATAGAAGCAGGGAAATCTTGACGGAATGCATCACCATACCGTATGTTCCGTGGTTTCAGCACTCTAGTTTGTAAAGCAACGCTGAGGATTTCAGAACCTTTAACAGTGTTACCCACGTCACTACCAAACTAAGAGATGAAGTTCATAGTAACAACGTACATTTTAGGAATTTTAGGATGGTGAAGTTTTCAGCAGGTTGTCATGAAGTGTCGTTTAAAGTAACCTATTCTTAATTGGATTCGTGGGAGGCTACCATTTTCTTCGTCACATCGAGGAAGACCACAATTCGTCAGTTCCCCACAGTATGTACATACCTTCCAAACTATAGTGCCAAAATACGTAGATGGAAGTCTAATATCAGCCTTGAAACATAAAGACGCACCAGAACTATTGCAAAAAAGCTCGAAACTCGTAGACTTAACAAAACTACTAGATTTCATGGGTGAAGTGAACTGACGGTATTATCTGAACCTCGAGTCAAAGTACGTTCTTAGTGAAAATGATGGTAGCGATCGCCATGAAGTGTTGGTATAGGTCGTAACTGAATGTGTGGTTCATTTAGTATTTATTCTTTATGTTCTGACTCTAGTTTCACATTAAGTACATACAGAAAAACAGCCAAAAAGACACTACTGTCAATAGTATATATAAGAAAATTTTGTGGTTTATCATTAATAACAGCAAATCCTAAATATTAATTAAAATGTCGTGACATAAAACGGTTATATTGTTTTTGCACTGGAAATATCGGATGTAGAGACTTCGTTAAAAAACAAGTTAAGCGTGTGTGATTGGTGGTTTGCATACAAATACGAATTTTACAAATATCTGTTTTTCTTAAAACTTTACGTCTGTGCTTCGAACACTCATGGTTCGCAGCGCCTCAGGTGTTACAGATATTTATCACAATATTTTGAAGAAATGAAAAATGTTTGTAAAGCTTATTCTGCACACATAGACTCCCTAACAAAACAATGGAAAGTGGTCTTTTTGAAATGCAAAATGTAGACAATTCATTTCTAGGGTAAACCATTAAGAGTGACTTGGTATTATGAATATAAACCTACCACAAAGTGACACATGTGTTGGCAACATCCCACACTGTTCTGAGTTTCGTATGGTTGTATAAATGTTGTGTGTGGAGCATTATAACCACCATCCTAACTTCTCCTGCTTTTTATTAACCACTCTCTAAACTTAACGGACTGTCCGTATACTTGTTTATTGCAACCCGTATCAATTCCGTGTACGTCTTCAGGTATCTTACGTCATTTGGAACCGCTTACGTGGCGATGTTAAGTCTATGGCGTCAAATAGCCTAAAATCGATAATGAGTCACTTTTATCAACTTGTAAAATATACAGCAATGTCAACAGGTAGCAGTCTGTTCGATACATTTTATTATTGACAAGGAAATGTATTTTAGTACTTGACAATAGGTACTGCCGGTGATCTGATGCTGTTTTGTGCCATGGGCTTACATTCAGGTGACAAAACTCATGGGATAGAGATATGCACAAATGCAAATGGCGATAGTGTCGCGTACACAGAGTATAAAAACTATAGCTCATTCATGGAACTGTCATTTGGACTCAGGTAATTCATGTGAAAATGTTTCCGACGTGATTATGGCCTCATGACGGGAATTAAAAGGCTTTGAACGCTGAATGTTGGTTGGAGCTATGTGCTAACAGATAAGCAGAACTGTATGAATTAACGCAGAAATCAATATGGAACGTACGACGAACGTATCAGATAGGACAGTGTAGCAATATTTGGCGTTAGTGGACTGAGGTAACAGACTACCGACGCATGGCCCTTGCTAACAGCACAACATCGCCTGCCGCATTTCTCCTTGGCAGGCTCCTGACCACATTAGTTGGGCCCTAGACAACTGGAAAACTGTGGTGTGGCCAGCTGAGACCAGATTTCAGTTGGTAACAAGTAACGGTATGGTTCGATTGTGGCGCACACCCCACGAACCCATGGACGCAAGTTGTCAACAACGCACTGTGCGAGCTGCTGGTGGCTGCATAGTGATGTGAGTTGTGTTTCGTGAAATGCAGTGGGTCCTCTGGATATTCGGCTACTTCGAAACCATTTGCTCACATTCACAGATTTCATTTTCCAAAGCAACGATGAAACTTCTATGGATGAGAATGTGCCATGTTACAAAGCACAATTGTTCGCAATTTGCTTGAAGAACATTCTGGACAATTCCGACAGAATGTTTGGTCTACCCAGGTGGCCCGACATGAATCCCATCGAACATTTATGGGGCCGGCCGGTGCAGCCGAGCGGTTCTAGGCGCTTCAGTCTGGAACCGTGCGACCGCTACGGTCGCAGGTTCGAATCCTGCCTCGGGCATGGATGTGCGTGATGTCCTTAGGTTAGTTAGGTTTAAGTAGTTCTAAGTTCTAGGGGACTGATGACCTCAGATGTTAAGTCCCATAGTGCTCAGAGCCACTCATAGGACATAATCGAGTGGTCAACTCGTGGTCTAAATCCTGCACTGGCAGTACTTTCGCAATTACAGGTGGCTATAGAGCCAACTTGGCTCAGTATTTCTGCAGGGGACTTCCAACGACTTGGTGAGTCCATGCCACGTCGAAACGCCGCACTACGCCGGACAAAAGGAGATCCGACACGATATTAGGACGTATCGTATGACTTTTGTCATCTCAGCGTAAAATCGCCAAGTAAGCTGTTTTACATCACTTAAGGTACTTGACTACCTGAAGTTTAAAAGTGTTTGTAGTACGGAATTTCTCATTAGCAGCCCCAAGTAGTGAACTAGGCCGTTTCCTTAAGTTTTTAAAAACGAACATAGGCACACGATAAAAATATACTATAAGGGGCATTCAAATCAAACCTGGTAGCTACTGTAAAGTAACGACAAAGATTTTATTAACTCAAAAATACAGCTATACACAGCACACATAAGCAAAAACAGTCGCCAAAACTGTTGGCACATTTATCCCATTGCGACACTAGCCGGTCGATTCCATCCTTGAAGAAGTTAGTAGGCCGCTGTCGAATCCAGGTCTGGACCCAGTCACACACTTCGTCCTTCGTCGTCCGTTGCGAATCGATGTCCGCGAATAGCTTGTTTTAGAGGTCCAGACACATGAAAGTCACACGGTGAAAGGTCCTCCGTGTACTGTGGATGTTCCAGCGTTTCCCACCGAAACTGCTGCAATGTCGTCTTTAACGCATTGGCCGTGTGTTTGGGCGAGCATTACCATACATGAGGATAGCGCCATTGGACAAAATGCCTCGGCGTTTCGATTTGATGGCTCGTCTAAGGTTCTGTAAAGTGGCTTGATAACGCTGGGCATTGATGGTGATTCCCGTTCCAGGAACTCGACAAGCAGCGGGCCTTCTGGTCAAAAAACGGACATCATGACCTTACCAGAAATGGTGTGCAGTGCCTATGATTTCTTTGGAGGTGGTGAAGTCGCATGTTTCTACTGCTTGCTCTGACACTTGCTTTCCGGTTCAAAATGGTGACACCATGTTTCCTCATCTATGACAATACGCTACAGAAAGCCGTATTTCTCCTCATGATAACGTTGCAGATGACTGAAAGACAGCGCCATTCGATTGTTGCGCCGTTCGGCGCTCAGTTGGTGGGAAACCCATTGCGCACAGATTTTTCAAAATTTCAAGTGTTGATACATTATGACGTGGGCGGTGCAGACGCTAATACCCAATAACCGATGGATCTCGTCCACGATGATTCTGCAGTTTTCCAAGATTAAAGCATTCACTTCCGCAACCATTAGCTGTGTGGCGACACGATGAGCCTGTCCAGGCTGAGCATCGTCTTCCAGTGACTCGCGGCCCACAAATAATCGTTTGCGCCATTCCACAACACTTGAACGACTCACATTGTACTCACCTTACACAGTCTTCATCCGTCGATACATTTAACGGCCACCAACTCCCTCCGCCGAAAAAAATCGAATTACTCCTCGTTGTTGCTGCTTACTCGCCTGCATGTTCGGTAGTGGGCGATCACCTTCTCTTCGGCGTGAAACCACGCTGGCGCTATGCAACATCAAACGGTGCGCACGTCTCAGTCTCTCTACCAACAGATGGCGCCACTATACCCGCAGTTACCTTACGTGGAAGGCAAAGGTAGACGCACTGACCAAGTTTCATTTGAATGAACCTCATAAAATCTGAGGGTGAGGGAAAACGATGTAACATACTTTCTGATCGAAAGACAGTCTCATGCGACACCAGACAAACGAGTTTCAAATAAAATATCTCCCCTGTACGGGAATATACATAACGGATGTATGAGTACAGGTTGTAGACACATGGTTTACGACATATGGAAGCTTGGGTCTAGCCGTGACTTCTGCACAGAGAGCCAAGTGACAGAGCGACAGCTCGCAATAAACGGGAGATACAGGTTAGAGCCCCGGTCCGGCACAAATTTTCATTGTCGATATTCCATTAGACAGCTGATAGTTGCAAATATTCACAGTTCGAATACATTTCTTGTATAATATGATTTGACTCTCCTCTATGCCACAAATTATGCTTAAACGTCGTGTGCCATGATATATGGACAGGGATGCTGGGCGACATCCCCCAAATGTGCGAGAAACGTAACGTACTGTCTATTTTAGTGGCATACTACAAATGCTACGATCTCCGATGACCGAGAACCTACATATAAGCACGATGAGTTGTAGGCTGTTCTACAAATATCACCAAATGTTGACCTATGTGAGAATGTACTATATACAGTGACATCACGCTGGTCTCTACGTACTCCTCGCGTAGTCATTGTCATCTAAGCCTTATGAACAACTACTCGCTATTAAAACACATCCGAAAACTTTGTTTTACAAAAAGAGCAGTGTACATATAGCAGCAACCCCTCATCACAATAGCAAAGACGTGTGCTTTAGACCACAGAATAAACTACTTTAAAGTGAGTAAGTACATATTTTATACAGATTGAGGTACTCCAAAACTTAAAACAACGGTACATCTTGTGTATACAGAGTGCCCCAGGACAAATGATCAATATTCTGGGATATGACAGAAACGATCCTGCGAAGCAAGAAGTCTACTAAACGTGGTCTCTAAGATGCATACCTTAAGAGCTATGAGCGCTTCATCTTCGATACTGTGAAGCAAATCTCTTGTGATGCAAGCTCTTTGCTTTCCATATTTTGGGAGTAGGTAGCGCGGACCAAAACAAGAAAAAGTTGCCTGTTAAACATGAACTCTAAAATGCATGCCTTAAGAGCTATGAGCCTTTGTTCAGTAGAAAAGATTGGATTTCACAGAAGCGAAGATGAAGTGCTTGTAGCTATTAAGGCAAGCGTTTTAGAGCCCATGATTACTAGACTCTCTTGCTACAAATGATCGTTCCTGTCATATTCCTGACTATTGACCACTCCTCCTACAGCACCCTGTAAATATCCAACATAAATGCGCTGAGAAAAATGTATATATTAAGCAAGCATTAAGTAATGTACGAGTATATAAAATTTGTATTAATACAATCGATACAAGATACTACAAGAAATGTGATTATCATTTTCGTAGTTAACTGAACGGTAAAAGGATATACACCAGAGGTTCACAAACTTTGTGGTCCACGGCTCCCTTGAGCTGAACACGAACACCCATGGCTCCTTTTGCATCTGACATCCGACTCTAAATCTGAAGTAAAGAAACTGGAGTTTTGTGAAAACTGAATAAGTTTAATAATTTCTTAATTAACTGTTAACACATTTTTAGGGTTCCGAACCATAGTTGGTAAAAACGGGACCCTTACAGGATCGCTTTGTTGTCCATATGCCTGTCTGATTTGATACTTGCAAACACACTCGTCAAAAACGTATAGGGCAAGGGTTCGGTCCCTTGACCTAGAATCATCAAATTTGGGAAGAAGCAATGTCTTACACTACAAGACATAATAAAAGAAAAGTCCCGAAAATTGTTAAATTTCAATTATAACGCGTAAAAATGTCTTTTGCCATTAAAACTTCCATTGCATTTTATCATCCATTAAAAGCATAACAGAAAAACATTAATGCATGCAGACATAAAATACAAGTTGTATTCATGTTCTAGTAAGTAAATAAAAATATTTTATTAAATCTCGCTCTACATGTACAGGCTCTTCTCTCTTTCAAGTTAAAACAGGAGGCAGAGAACATCAAAAGGAATGTATTTCAATTGGGAACATATGTTCTCTGACGTCATCTTGTAATGTTGGGGAACACGTTGTTCCTGGTGCTGAAGTAAACAATTACGTCAGAGTCGCTGTCTGAAAGTGTGTACTGACATTCAAAACTGCTCTGTGTGCGGATGTATGGCGCTAAGATGGTTCAAATGGCTCTGAGCACTATGTATGGCGCTAAGATATACCGTGGAAGCACACCGATTGATTCGCAAGCCTTCTGACGCCAGTGCTTCTCGGTTAAAAAAAACAGTGTGCCCAAAAAGCATGATGAACCTCTTTATGGACCAGAGCTTGCAGTATGACTTTCCACACACCTACACAAATTTTTCCAGTTATTGTCGTTTTCTTCCATTAAACACTGTAGTACGTCAAAGAGGTTTGTTGCTTTTGTTCCAAGAGTCATATTCAGCAGAAAAGAAGATACTCATGAAATTTGTTGTCATCTATAAACCCCATGCAACAAATTAGAAGCGTTGTGTTGTGATTTTTATTCCAGCTGAACAGCGAAATCACCATTCGTGTGACTTTTTTAAGCAAGTGATCATTAATTTCGCCGGCGCTATCGAGTTTTCAACGACTAACAGTGTAGTCTGACAAAGGAACACTTGCCATTTGCTTGGCAACTGACTTACCAATTACGTTACATATCACGTCGAGAGCAGCTTGTAAAATAAAGTCTTACACTACACTGAGAGATTTCTTGCTGTATGCAACAGCTCAGTAAGATGAAAGAGGAGCCTTTGTAGGAATCTAGAATTTATGAATTGTAGCTTGTCTGGTGAAGGTCTTTTGGTTTTGCTGTTTCTTTTAACTTGTGGCAAAAGGAAACAAACTACAGTGTTGAGGCCTAATGTCATCTTATTAGACAGTACGATTGCAGTAGTTAGGACTTTGAAATCCATCTACATCTACATCTACATCCATACTCCGCAAGCCACGTGACGGTGTGTGGCGGAGGGTACTTTGAATACCTCTATCGGTTCTCCCTTCTATTCAAGTCTCGTATTGTTCTTGGAAAGAAAGATTGTCGGTATGCCTCTGCGTGGGCTCTAATCTCTCCGGTTTTATCCTCATGGGCTCTTCGCGAGATATACATAGGAAGAAGCAATATACTGCTTACTCCTCGATGAAGGTATGTTCTCGAAACTTCAACAAAAGCCCGTACCGAGCTACTGAGCGTCTCTCTTGCAGAGTCTTCCACTGGAGTTTATCATCTCCGTAAAGCTTTCGTGATTACTAAATGATCCTGTAACGAAGCGCGCTACTCTCCGTTGGATCTTCTCTATCTCTTCTATTAACCCTATCTGGTACGGATCCGCCACAGGTAAGCAGTATTTAAGCAGTGGGCGAACAAGTGTACTGTAACCTACTTCCTTTGTTTTCGGATTGTATTTCCTTAGGATTCTTCCAATGAATCTCAGTCTGGCATCTGCTTTACCGACGATTAATTTTATATGGTCATTCCATTTCAAATCACTCCTAACGCCTACTCCCAGATAATTTACGGAATTAACTGCTTCCAGTTGCTGACCTGCTATATTGTAGCTAAATGATAAAGGATCGATGCACATTACACGTGTCAAGGAACTGTCGTCATAGTCCCTGCATTTCCGTCTATTGGTTCAAATGGCTCTGAGCACTATGGGACTCAACAGCTTAGGTCATAAGTCCCCTAGAACTTAGAACTACTTAAACCTAACTAACCTAAGGACATCACACACACCCATGCCCAAGGCAGGATTCGAACCTGCGACCGTAGCAGTCCCGCGGTTCCGGACTGCAGCGCCAGAACCGCTAGACCACCGCGGCTTTTCCGTCTATTCATGTCCTTAGAACTACATGATACGTTTGAAACACCACATTTTGTTCTTATATTTAAAAATTCGTTAAAAAGTGATCGAATGGCATTATTGTCTGGAAGATCTCATCTGGGGTTGTTCGGCCGCCTATCAAAAGTCTTTTTATTTGAAGGCCCTTCGATGACTCGCCCGTCGATGGGTATGAAATAATGACAACACAACACCCAGTCAACGACGAATAAACTTTCCGACATGGCCGGGAATCGAACGCGGGAACCCCTGATCTGAAAGCAGCAACACTAACCATCACACCACTTTCCTTTCTTTTCTCTTTTATCCAACTCAGCTGCCTCCCCATCAGTCCGTCATTACGCTCGCCAGTTTTGTGTTTTCTCGGCCAGGCTTCAATGTCTTTAATGTTCTTCTCTGAAACCGTAAATTTCTCTCTTGTAATTTAAATTTAAAAAATCTTGTTTTGTTAACAAATGACCTAAAATCTTTATGACAAAATAAATCAAGCACTTATTGAGTTTTTGTATTTTTTTAATTTTATGTTAGAGTTCTGAGACACCAAGGCCAAAAACAGAAATTTTCTGAACAATTTAACTGAAATGAATGTCAACTTCGTGGCAGTTCTCTTAACGGAAAGGCACAAACGAAAAGCATCACTTCTTTACGTTCAAGTGTGAAGTAAAAAATTTTGAACCAATGCTTTGTATTTAGGACTCTCCCAAAGATTACAGTGCTATTCCTTTATATATTTTACATACTCGTCTACACTAGAAATTTTGGTCTTCGTTGGAAAATTTGCGAACTGGCCGAAAATAGTCTTGGCGTTCTTTGTTTCAGGAAAAATGACACTATCTGAAATACACCGTTAAGCATTACAATCATTTCTGTTGCCCTAGTGATCATCGTAAGCTTATTTCTAGTCCAATTCCATATTTGGAATTGATCTCTGCAGATTAGAGCGTGTGCCAGGGTGTCTACAATATGGGAATTATCGCAATAAGGATTCTGCTACGGTTTAATTTTGTGCAGGTTGTCACGCCTGGGTACCTTCTCCTTTACACTGTTATACCATACACCGTTTTTAATTGGAGTATGGATTTATGTCAACATTTTTCTAGACGTTTTTCGAGTTGAACACTGGATATTTCTCCTCCACCGGGTTTGTCGTCTTGTGAGGTGGCAATAGATCTTGCTGCTGTTAAGCTGCTATGGAATGTCATTAATTCACCACATTTCTACGTAATTATTTCGAACGTAGGTAGTCTAACTGTGACTTCATGCGTTCAATATCGACAGAAGCCGTTTTGCTCGTGGAGGCTACGCTGTTGAACAGAATTCTTGTGAGTGTCTTAGGAGTAAACTTCAATGTTTTACCGTTGCGATTCATATACTCTCCCGTGCATTCTTCTTGGCCGTCTTTGACAACCAAACTTCCATTAAGTCGGCTTTCTGCCATAGTTGGAACGATGACGCCAACCAAAACGATGCATCAAGAATCTTCTGCGCTGTATCTGTGGGGACTGGCAGCACTTCTGCGATGTGACATATTTTGCTGTGAGTGCACCGTTAACCAACAGAGCTGTCTGTAACCGGGTTAGCATTATGTTTTTGTGTTCATGGAGACCTACTCTGAATGTATTAACTTTTGACGTCCCAATTGGCAACGGCCTCATCAGTGAATTGGACATTAAATAATGCCTAAGTGTGGCGTTTTCTGTTCTTTGCAGCCATTTTATTTGCAAGTTCTCATTTCGGGGTTTTACAGATAAAATGTTGGACATGTATTAGCTAAGCTTGACGCCAAAAGCATTGACATGAGATAGAATGATTCTGTGCGCTACTTCAGTTTCACATTTCCTGTTAAGTACGTCATCAGCATAAGCAAGGCTACGGTTTTTATACGTAACATCTGTAAAGCTTGTAATCTCTTATGCAGGCTTGACAGTAATGATTCTACGGCGAACACGCACAGTGTCAGAGGAACGGCGCAAAGCTGTCTCACAGATTGAAGAATCGACACTGATGAACTTATCTGACAATTATCTTTGAGTCTTGAGTAAGTTCCAACCATACATTTGTGTTTAAGCGTATAAACTGATCATTATGTACCATTCCTCGGATTATGGTGGGCAGAAACTAGCGATTTATGCGGTCAAATACTTTGTCAAAGCTTAAAACCATTAGAACAACGTTACATCTACATATCATATTCCTGTATTCGCACAAAGCATTTCTCATAGATCTTCCTACAATAGGACTCATTAGAATAAGAACTAATTACTTTCATAATGACCGATTTGATTCTTTTACTTATTATTCAGTATTCGGTAATGTTGGCTACAATGTCGGCGTTGTCATTCGGACTGATCGAGGGTTGAATGTAGTATAAAAGTGGGTCCCCTGCCGTCAAATCAGTTGCTGACTCGGAGTACAAATCCGTGAATGTTGTACCACATATATGTCTGTTGCGGCTTGCCAATCATTTTCGAGCCCTACATTCGTATCTGAAAGTATGGTGTAACTTACGTTTGCCTCTCTTGGCTTCCCTGATTGTATGGTACACTGTAGTATTTCCCTGTATGAGTTCAATCGGAGAACGCGCACTAAGGCTGGATTTTATCTTTAGTATTGTTTATTCTAAATCTTTTTGCTATTAATCTCATAGTCGTTGTGTAGGTAACAGGATGCAATATCTATTTTTAATTTTCTGTCTTGCAAACTGTAATCCCGAGAGAATGCGTGTTCAATATATGGACTGCGAAAAAACGCATAGTTTCCATGTTCTTGACAAAAGAAATCTCCGACTTTTGCTTCTATGGAGTATTCAGCTAATTCAGAGGCGACAGACGAAAATTTTTGCCAGGCTGGAATCTGGTTTTCCGCTTTACGCGGGTCGACGTCATAATCTTTTTTCTAGTTGACGTTCATGGGGGACAACACCTGCTTCGTTCATCATCACCACCTACAGTCGTGGTAAAGATGGCCTGTAGACGGTCACATTCTGAACTAAGCCAGTTACCATTCAAATAAATATTTTATTGGAATGGAAACTCTTTTTAGTCCCTTTTTAAAGTGTTTTAGCTATATCACTGATTGTCAAAACGAGAAGTGTTCTCAAACATTAACAGCCTTAAATTATCTCACTCCATACAGCGTTTGAAGATTACGTGCATTAGACCACCGTTCAGAAACATTACTGATAAGATTTCTGTACGGGGCTATTATGGTATCTATCTATTCTGCTCGTACTTCGAACAATTGTTCGAATATTGTGATTGTCCGTATTCCAAATTCTGCATGAGCAACGGTCGCTTTGCAAACGTTCCCTTCACATTGCTTAAACTTAATACTATTTTTTGTCGTAAATGAGTACTCTTCAATTTGACAAAAAACAACACTGATAGGTATCGACAGGTTATTCCAATAACGTACTCGAAATCAAGTTTTACTTCTTGCTCTAACCAATCTTCATTTCCTGTGGCATAGGTCGAGAATAATTTCCATCAAACGTTGACCTGAAAGTATTTTATGTGTGTAAGTAGGCCTTCACGTTATCATATTTCGGATTTCAATAAATGCAGAGGTATTTACTACGCTGCACTAAGCTCTGCGACTTACCACGTCGGATCACAGCAGACCGCGGCTCACGAGAACCACACCACACGGGCGCACAGCTCCGCTGATGCGGGTAGACTGGACCTCGAGCTGCGAACACAGAAACAAACAACAATTGAAAACGACCTACATCCAAAAAAAGTAATCTTCAAACAGATTGTTATTGAATAAAAGAAATAAGTGACGTAGTACGATTTGACTGCCATCTACCAGGTTGTCATAGTAGCAACACTAGCTTTCCGACCCGTTAGATTCTACTGCCAGCACACACGTTGTTCCATTACCCAGCCTCGGGTATCCTGCCTCGGGCATGGATGTGTGTGATGTCCTTAGGTTAGTTAGGTTTAAGTAGTTCTAAGTTCTAGGGGACTGATGACCTCAGCAGTTAAGATGCATAGTGCTCAGAGCCATTTTTGAACCATTACCCAGAAAGCAAATAAATCAGATTGTTATACTTATGAAAGCTCCGCGACGTCATTACTATAAGGCCGCGACGCCTCTGGAAGTCACATCAGAATGCCAAGGTAGGATGTCTTCAAATTACACAAAGACATCAGGAGGAATATAACCGAGTAGCCTTCCGCGGTCAGAATCAGTTGACGTAAAAGTTTTCTGAGTTTGGTACTGCATCATAACGTATATAAATAATGCTGGAGAAACCAACGTTTCGGCATGGTTACAGTGGTTGGTTTGATGCATTTGTTTGTAGAGAGCTCTGATTATCTTTCATCAGTTCCATCTGACGTTCTTAATCACCGGTATTAGATCAGAGCGAACCTGTGCACCCACACAGCCTCCATAATGAGCTTCGCGTTCAATCCTTCGAAACATATAATCACTGAGACGAAATGTGGATGAAATCTCGAGGCTAAAATTATTATTGTTGTCTCGTATAGTATTTTAACTGTGTACCTTTTGAGGCGAAGACTAGGTATCTGCCAAGCGTTTTCCCGAAAGAGCTTGGAAAACTACCAGGAAACTAAGTTAAATCAGGCCGGTGTACCAATCCATCCGTCGTTAACTCTCCACTTGGATTCGATTCGCCGAGCGTGTGGCCGAGCGGTTCTAGGCGCTACAGTCTGGAACCGCGCGACAGCTAAGGTCAGAGGTTCGAATCCTGCCTCGGGCATGGATATGTGTGATGTCCTTAGGTTAGTTAGGTGTAAGTAGTTCTGAGATCTAGGGAACTGATGACCTCAGAAGTTAAATCCCATAGTGCTCAGATCCATTTGAACCATTTGGATTCGATTTGAGACTGAATGACCATCTTACGTTTTCGCAAGCTAGCGAGCTGTGTGTTAAGGTATGCGGTAAGGCCTCCTAAGGACAAAATACTGTACGTTGCTTATAGATGGTCTGCTAAAAGTGGGGTAACAATGTGGAATGAAACCATGGTTGCGGTATAAAATGACTCATTCCTGTTGTTTACTCAGGTCACGGATATCACATGTGTGTCAGTTCCACTTCGATTACAGTACGCTGTTACTGCGTTGCATGAAATGCACGCGTGTTTCACCATTACTAGCTCTCATGCTTTCCTCCCTCCAAGACACAGCTTCCTTATCTTTTCGGCTCATCTTTATCAAACAAGCGTCACCGCATCAGAAGGTGACCTCGACCTGTTCTATTTTCAACTGGTTAATACGTTTATGAATCAACTAACTGACGAAGCCAGCGTTGCCTGGGTATTCATATCGCGAGTTTTGCTATTATAAATGGAAGCAAAAAGTTAATTGTGTTTTTAGCGTAATACAGAAAAGATTTCGTCCATGTATACGTAAAAACAACTTTGAAGTTATGAAAGTTTCTGTACGCTGGGGACAGAAATAGTGTCGCACTGTTCAAATCTGTCTTATTCTTTAGTGTTCCCCGTTTCACGTATTCTCAGTTATAGGCCAATGGAGGCAATAATTATAGGCCAATGGAGGCAATAATTGTGGTCTCTGAAGAATATTGACATACAGCTGAATTATATTGCCAACCTGGGTCCTCTTCTTATGAACCACTGCTCACCTCGCTTGACAGATGAAGCAAAAGCTGCTCGTATTTTACAGGTTCCTGATACCAATAGATTATAATCCTGAAAATAACAGTCCTGCAGCTACGGTTTCTAATTCCTTTGTCCGCTAACATTTTGTCAACCACTCATTGTTATTCACATGAGCTGAGCTGCAACCCGGCGTCGTCACTGCCGGCAGGCGGCTGGCTTCAACGAGAATGAGCGAAATAATAAAAATAAGAGTTATCTGTGGAATTCTTACCTCCAGTGAAAAATGTGCCATGGACACCCACTGAAAAATTCTCCCTCTAAAACAATAGAGAACATTATACGAGACTGTACGAAACAACGATGTTGTGACTGTCCGCTATTCATACTGGTGTCAACATTTATAAGGAATATTACTAACATGACAAGAAAGAATAATTTTATTTCTTTATTACCGATACTCTTTAAGCAAAAACACCTTCGCAAATAGAGCAATTGCTGTAAATATTTAGGAGACAACTGTATCTGTTCTGAGTCATGGTTGCGCCAGCTTTTGAAAATAAACACTAGGAAAATAACGGTCCAAACCCGAGCTAGACGCAGAATAAGAACGTAGAACTGAGATGAACATATTTAGGAAGGAATGTAAATCCAAGAAATATTTAGCATTGATGTTTTATCCTCGGACTACAAATTTGTGTTGCAATTTCGTAAACACATGGAATCGAGGTTTCACGGTTTTGTGATGAAAGAAGACAATTCGCAACACTACATGTTTTAAATTTATTTTCCACATGTTATTTTCTGAAAGCATCTTTTAACTTCGAAATTCATAATGATATAATAGTGTCTCGCAGCTGCATAATAAAAGAAATTAAATTACCGACAAGCGATAGACTAACGGTTCATAACCTAAAATATAAGCCTGCACAGAAATAACAATTTTGTATCAGAGAATATCAAAACAGAATTACTGTATTATTAGGTTCACAAATACCTTTCACTAGTTTTATCAGACTCAGATTCTGCTGACTTTTCGTTCTTTCTTTCCTACAACAATTTCGTGAATACATTGGTGTTTCCATAAAGTATTGCCAATAAACTTCACAGTTTTAAAACATTGTTCGCACTTTGCCGTAGAGTCATCCATTTTAGTAAAGATGTGCTTACTTTGGATTTCGGCGAGCGGGGCCATGACTCAAAGCTAACAAACTTTTGACAACTTTGACGCTGCACGACTGTAAATCACAACAGCATGGCCGACGAGCATAGCAAAAGGGGAGGGGGGGGGGGGAGGGACGGAGAGGTAGTGCAATGATGGACAGAAGCAGCCAGTCACTCACTCACTCACTATGTATACAGACTTACGTGGTGAGTGAAAATTTATACCATGATTGAGAATTGAACCCGGGTCTCATGCTTACTAGCGAGGTACGCTAGTCACTAACCCACCTTGGCACAGCGGTTCGCACAAATGCCCGGACTACCCTCCCATGCCTCCATTCTCGATCCAAATTCTCACTGCTGCCCCAAACTACTTTAAAATATTCCTTACACGCGAACAGAACTGGCGAGGCTCTACATCTTCTGGAATAGTCCCTCAGCATCGAACGTAAATGGATGGTTGAACCTGAAAGCCAGGTGCATTTCATTTGAATAAGTTCATGCATATGGGTTTCAGGCTCAATCCCCCATTTATGTTCAATGCTGAGGTGCTCTTCCAGAGTATCGACAGCCTCGGCCATCTTGTTCGCGTGTAAGGGCGAATCTAAAATAGACCGGGGCGACAGTGACAATTTGGATCGAGTCGAGAGGCGTGCCATGGTAATCCGTGAATTCGCGCGAACCGCTGTGCCAAGGTAGCTTACTGGCTTGCTCACCTGCCTAGTAAGCACGAGACTTGGTACAAATTTTCACTCGCCGCCTCAGGCTGCATCCATAAAGTTACGTCTATATGAGACCAGTAAAGTCTCTGAAATTGTGTCATTTCACACACTCAACAATCGAACATGCGCGTTAAGTGTAAAAGCGATTCGATACAAGTACTTTCATTGCAATACAAAATAACTATAGAAGGAATTATTCGAATCCAAAAGTGTATCAATAGAAAAGTATGGAATACCTACTAGTATTTACTTGTACTGAACATCCATATAATGGTTCAAATGGCTCTGAGCACTATGGGACTCAACTGCTGAGGTCATTAGTCCCCTAGAACTTACAACTAGTTAAACCTAACTAACCTAAGGACATCACAAACACCAATGCCCGAGGCAGGATTCGAACCTGCGACCGGAGCGGTCTTGCGGTACCAGACTGCAGCGCCTTTAACCGCACGGCCACTTCGGCTGGCATCCATATAATGTGACAGTGATAGCGTGATGGTCAGGCAGTGTGTTTTTCTAACGTATTTACACGCTGTCTATATTTAGCTATCAGGGTTTGGCAAGAACTACGTCACCTTTCTTCCAAGGATTCCCACTTAATCTCCCCGAGCATTTCTGTTTCATTCTCGCATAGGCCGTGCGGTTGCGCTATACTTTTATCATCCTTAGTAGCGGTTCTTCCAGTTTGTTCGATGTCTGTTGTCAAACCTACTTGATAAGAACTCCAGACACTGGAGCACTAGCGTCTTTTTTGCTATTTCCTTTACAGATGCTTTTTCACAGAACTCTTTCAACAACGTAGTCTCACATTCCCTTCCCTTTTCTTTCTGTCTCATATTGCTTCTTAGTTTCTCATTTATAAAGCAATATCGTTTTACTTATTGTTCATATATAACAAAGAAAAAAAAAGAAAAATTAGGATGTTGTATTTACTATTTCGTACTGAACACAAAGTTTATATTATATTTCGAGATGAATGGTACTTATCTTGCAAATTCGGTCTCACTGTGGGAGGGTTCGCTCTTTTGTTCCTGTATAACCTCTTAAAAGGTTATGTGCAGGATTGTTTAAATCACAAATCGCTGGAAAGTTATGTTGCTTTTAGCCGTTTTCTTCTTTTATTTGCCTTGTCTTAAACAAAACATTTTACAACAAGACTTCTCAAAGGTACATTGTATAACTTTCTTGATTTAGACAAATAACACAGTCGAACAGAGAGCAACATGTACCTAACTCATTATTTACTAAACCCACTCTGATGCCCATGGCGCCAAATATTCGGTATATGTATTACGAACCCAGCTTCCAGTACTTCCTAGAACAGTATGTCGTCCAGTTTTGTATTAATATGACTGTCTTAACTGAAATTGTTTTTCACGTTTGATTTATGTATTGTTTTCTGAAAATACTTTATACTTTAAGATTTATAGGCCAAAATAATAATAACGAAGATTGCCAATTTTGACAAGATGGGAAGTGTAGGTTCCTGTTACTTCATTAGATAAATTTCAGTATCGACATTAAAATTTAAAAAAATATGAAAAACAAAGAAATTTTGTTCGCCTGGAAACTGAAGAATAAGAGTATCATGTTTATTGTGAATTATTTTTACATCATTTAAGTTGGCAGTTGTGATTACTAATTTTCATGGTGCACAATCGATACTACAAAAGGATCGATATGAATAATAAAAACATGTTAACAGCAAAATAGATTTTTGGCAGTCAGGTATGTTCAGAGATATCTTCAGATGAGAAATATATAATTTGAAGAAGAAAATTAGCCCAAGTCTGCTCACAATTTTTAAGGAATCGAACGTTTCGGTTGACATGCGGAAATTCTGAGGAGGTTAGGTTCATTACACACGCCAATATTTATATGATTCGATGTATCCAAGACGTTCACCACTAATCTTCTGCCAGACCTGGTGGCCGAGCGGTTCTAGGCGCTTCAGTCCGAAACCGCGTGACTGCTACTGTAGCAGGTTCGAATCCTGCCTCGGGCATGGATGTGTGTGATGTCTTTAGGTTAGTAAGGTTTAAGTAGTTTTATGTTCTAGACGACTGATGACCTCAGATGTTAAGTCCCATAGTGCTCAGAGCCATTTGAACCATTTGAACTACTCTTCTAATCACGTGAGGGTGAGTGTTTTGTCTTTGTTACAATATTTATCTTGCATTTGTCCTCAATTAAAGATAGCCGCCATTCATTACACAGAGTGGAAAGTCTGTCCACATCTATTTGCCGTTCCTTACGATCGTCCAATGGCATGCGCGAGCCGTACAACGTACTGTATATTTACCTAAGTAAATGGGCGAACGTTAACCAATACTCGTGTAGATCATCTCCATATTCAGTCGATGCGTTATTCGTAATCTGGCCGCGCTTGATCGGGTGAGATACGGCGCCACTTGTGCGCTCACGCGGACGTGAATTATGGGAGCCGTGGGTGGGGAGAAATCCGGTACGTGAATCAGGAAAGGGATTTCAGGTGTAATGGCGACGCGAGAGCTGATTTCAATTAGATAAAACATAATCGCCCATAGTGTCAATTAATCACCCGGTAATGGCGCCGGCATTAGCAGGCGCCAAGGCTTCGGTGCGAGTTGGGATCTGCCAATTGGCTCGTTACGCCCTGGGGTGGTGCGAGTGACGAGGTCGGTAGGGTGGACCGTGGGGTGAGGTAGTGAGGAGGGGGAGGGGGGTGAGGGGTTTGAGCCGTGGAAACCAGCGAGGTGCACAGGCGTGATTTCCCGACAGATTTGTCGAATACGCTCTGCACCGTGGTAGCGCCACGCCACACAGGAATGAGACACCTGCTGAATAAACATGTCAGTGGTTTTCTGTGTGCACGACACAGCCTGCAGGTATTTTTGTATAATTTTGTTGAAGTGAGGGAGGTACGTAATTAATGGAGAATTTTAGTGCTCAGTATTTCATCCTAACATTGGTGACTGCGCTCTGTAGTGATTATACTGGCGTCCAGTGGAGGAAAGTGCAGTGAGTCTGGCACGTAAATTGAATTAGCAAGATTTGGATTGCGACATGAATACAAATCTATCCAAATGGGGCAAGGCGGTCTGTGTCAGGTCTCATCTCTTTGCAAAGTCCTGATTTGTTCAAGCATAATCATATGACATATTCGCATTATCAGTTTGTCATGTATTGACGGCTTGGTGACTTGTACGTCGTTACACTTAAGGCTGTTGAGAATCATCAAGGGCACTCCAAGATCGGAAATTAGAGATACAATGCAAAGAGTAGTCAAAAGTGGTAGCGTTTAGGTTACCGGAGCTAAATAGTAACACCATAGCCCTGAATATAGCAGACACTCGGGCCTGCTGTACCGGTGGAGTAGTTTCACTTCGGAGAATTATCTGGTAACTCGATCCACCGCCTAGATGCCGTTGTAAGACGTCACAGTAGAAGATGGCCACGAAAAGGCACAACTCAGCAGAAGCAGCATGATTAATACTTGCACCTGAGAACTGCAAGGCCTGTGGGTTTAGACAGGTTACAGCACTACTACAGCAGACGCCTCTCACAGAAGAACTGAGGGGGGGGGGGGGACCGTGACATGTAATACTGTTGTTGCTGGTCATAACAGTTGTAACAGTGATGTTTAGCTTTGATACCAAGCTTGGAGTTAGTTAGTATATAGTCCAGAACAATCCGTACCTACCGTGTAGGGGAAGGGAAGAAATCTAAATGTGTTTGGCCTGAGGCGCAAAGCAGGACGCAAGCTTGTCCGAAGCTTGTGAAGTGCCGGTGGACTGGTGGGTCAACTATACGGAAGGAGAAGCATTGCGCTGCCACGAATCTTTAAAAATCCATGTCTCTGTATTCAGAGGGAGTTCTCGGTCAGAAAGCTGGGGCGCCGACTCTGTGTCGCTCGTGATCAGCCTCGAAGAGTTCTGACATGTCTGTTTTTCTCACTTGAAGTACTGCGCTCAAATTTTTATTTTATGTGCTGCTAATGTTTGCAACTTCTGTTACGTCCTTTGCTTTTTCTAAGGTTTGGAATTAGCCTTCAGTGTAGCAGTTAGTCTGATCGCTAAGAAATGGCGTTGATCAGACCCCTGAATACCACGAGTCTGTTGCCGCAAGAATCCTGTCGACTCTCAGAATCAGCGCCTCTCGCTGGTGCCCTGTCAGAGTGTTTGGCGTTGATCCACGTCATCATCTTGCCATCACTGGGAATTTGTCTTCCTGTATTTGCTCCTTGCCGCTCGGAAATTGCAGACTGACCTCAAAACTCGTGACTTACATCTATCCCGTGTCAGAACATGACAGGTTTTACATGTCTGTGAGTTTCCAACCAATAGTGCTCTTCCTCAGGCATCAAGGCATAAGAAAACTAACGCGGTTCTTACGTTACAAAGACGACTAACTTACATTTTAGCAAGTTTTTTGAGTTGCCATGGTCTTCGTTAGGTCCGGGTTGTATGCCACCCCTCACTAAAATGTAGCTTCGTAGTGTCGTTTGGCATAAACGCCACAAAGTAATGAAGAGAATTATATTCGGAACACGGTAAAATTATTACTGGAGGCAAACTGTAATCTAAACTTACATATGTGGTGTCAACTGCGCTCCGTAGACCATAAGAAATGGACCGCACAGGGCTATATCTCTACCGTGTTGAAGTTTGAAATCGAGTACGTGACTTGTGGCAGCAAGGCGAGTTCCTGTCATTACGCACTGTGTGAAGCGTACCTTACACTTCGAGTTTTTTCATTTATAGCTGCATTCAGGTATTAATTTTAACAATAAAATTGGTTGCTATATGGTTTTTCCACATGTAGTAGGAGAAATCACCTAATTTCTCGGACTTTCCTATTGTTAAAGCCTTGGTTGTTGCTTTTTCCTGTGACTAGGTAAAAAGTAATGACAATTCGTTTTAAAAAGGACTGAATTACAATCGTTCAGTGTATACCTGCATTTGTTGCACTGTGAGTGTTTCAGTCCACCATTTCCACGGAGTTACAATAGAAGATATCAGTTTGCCTGTCAGCGCATGTTTTCTTACCATTCCTCATAAGTATGTGTGAAATGTTTATTATGCGTTTATAAGAAATTAAATACATTTGTACACATAATGTCCGGCTCTTACACAAAATATATGCGTTTATATTTTATGACTTCTGTTTAATCCTATACAGACATCAAGATAGGAAGCTTAATACACTTTGATTATACAAGGTGGGCCAAGAGTCACTACCCATTGTAGCCCATTGAGGTAGTATTGTTTGTTTGTGATGGTTGTAGACACAAACACCAGAATGCACTGCTACTGAACCAAAGGTCTCTGTCATCCTTAATTTTTGCGCGGTGGGACTCGATTCTGAGGTAAGCTATTTCGAATCCAGGTGGGAAATTCCACTGCCAGTAGCTGGTTGGCGAGGGGAGGACATGTGGCGTAAAGTTCCTGGTCACCAGTCTATGCGCCTATGTCCCGGATTAAATTCCAGACGTTTCCATAACATCTCGTGAAATGTGGCACTTGTTGATGGTGATTCGCCCGCTGGACGGCTTTCGATAACCTCGGCGGCCCTTTGGTGCTATTCGAGTGGAGTGGACTATAGGCCCCTGCCGGAACTGCTTTCCACCTTCTCCCTTTCCTTCAACCATAACAATACAAAAGCCGACACAGCGCTATAAGAGCACTAGACACAACGTAACAGGTCGGAGGAAGACAAAAGCTAACGAACTCTACTAGGTACTTGCCCAGGACGGTGATGCAGGATTCGTACATCTGCTCCAAATCACTCACTCGCTGAGTATGGGACTCTATGGTACGTTATTTCCAGTGTTATAGGGCCGAGGCTGGCTGTACAGCTGCGTGTGTCCAGGACTGCCAGCTCCAAAAGTAGCAAAGTCGAACTCGGTGTTACATTTAGCCGGTATTTTTCCCCTAAAGTCGGGCTACCTATTGTAAACAACTGGTTATTTTCTACAGTTTATTAACAATCAACTTCTTGTGAGGTCAACATTAAACGTGCTTAAACTAACCAACTGGCGAGTTGCGAATAGGACTCGCGCACTGAGGGTTTCGTACAGACATAAATAAATGTATAGACAGTTCATACATTCCAGGAATAGAGAATCTCGACGGTTTTAGCCCGTTGTCGACACTGATACTGGCAGCGCATCGACCTCACGGGTACCAAGCCTTTCGATTTTGACGTTGAATTATAAATGACAAAATAAATATTTTTTTCGTGTTACGAACTAACCATTGCCTTTTTTTTTGATGCTTGTACAATGAAACCTTACTTACTGCCAAGTTTCATAATTCTGGACCAACAAGAAATACCATTTGCGTTTTGATGAGTTAGGTTTCGAGTATCAAAATATGTGACTTAACTAGCCATATATTTTGCCTGCATTGACTTAGAAGCTTATATTTATTACACCGCCAAGGGACTATAGACCTAAGTATGTGACATGTATTTGAACTTGATATGTCTTTCCTTTTCTTAAGAAAATGAGGCTTAATAGACGGACAAACAGACAGACAGGCACATAACAAATGATGAAAACTTTTTATCTTGTGATATAATTACAAATTAATAATGTTGTAACCTCGACCGGAACGGTCGCGGGGTGGCTGTGGACGAAAGCGCGGCGGGACCGAACGGAGGCGGCCCACGAACAAACAAGACGCACGAAAGGGAAAGGATGGACACACACAACGACAGACGACCGAGCAAGACACATAAATCCTAACTTTAGGCTCATGGAAACATCTCTAGATTTGGAAGGTAGGAGACGAGGTACTGGCAGAAGTAAAGCTGTGAGTACCGGGCGTGAGTCGTGCTTCGGTAGCTCAGTTGGTAGAGCACTTGCCCGCGAAAGGCAAAGGTCCCGAGTTCGAGTCTCGGTCGGGCACACAGTTTTAATCTGCCAGGAAGTTTCATCTCTAGAAGAGTTTGAAACAGTTCCCTTTCGTAGCTGGGATTTTCGTCAGATTGCCTAACGTACATGGTGCGAAACAGACTTTTCTGGACATATATGAAGGTCATTACTTCTGCAAAAAATCTGCTACTTTGAAAAAAGTGCTGCCTCCTCAATTACACTACATACTTGCTGATCAGCTCCTACTGATAGATTAAAATTTACTTGCTTGCACTAGGATTTATCAGACAAAATAGTTACTTCCACACTGTAAATAGTGAATCCTGTTTACACCACATTACTACTTGAGACGTAGCTTTACAACAAACACTAGTATCTGGGCATGTGAATAACGGAACATTTTAATTCTTGAATCTAGATTTTCAGATAATTTTTGGAAAGGGGGAGGGAGGAACTAAATGAATTTTTCTTTTAAATTAGTAGGTATTCCCAATTTCTTGCTTTGCATAATTGGCAGGAATTCCAAATTTCTTGCTTTGTGTTAGATGATAGCGTGCTGAATCCCGTATCTTTGTAACTGAATCCACTCTGAACCCTGAACAAGACAGCAAAGAATATACGATCGTCATTTTGAATGTCTTATATTTTGATCACGTACTTTACAGTTCAGCTGAAACTTGTTTTTGTTGGCAGTAACAAAATCCCTTAAGCAATGCTCATACTGGTAAGTAAGAGAAAGACTTTAAATAGCCTTAGAAATCATTATGCACAATTTATCGTAATCTGCTTTACATAATAATCTTGCTGTTACCTTGTGATGAACATATACTTCATTCTCTTTATGTGTCCTGCCCAGAATAAAATTAATTATGAGGTAAAGAGCCTTAGTTTCATAGGAATGCATTACACTTCTTTAGGTTCGACAATAGTCTATATGACATGCGTTAGAAGATAAAGGCTGCAGCCGTTTCTGTTAAATTGTCAGCTAGAGGTGCATTTCTGGTGGCTGTAGCTTTCCACATCCAGGTCTGGTGCCGGAAATCCAACAGATGCCTCAGGCCAGCAATGAACACAACAGAAAAATAAAACCACTGCTGGTAATAACACAAGTACCTAATTTGTCCATAATTGCATAATAGAGAACAGCATTTACACGAAATTTATATCCTTGTGCAATGGAAATTTCTAATTTAACACTAGTGTTTTAGGATCAGTTTCACTTAATCCATTTCATCGCTTCTGTTGAAACGCTGTATGAGGGCAAAGAAAGAAAAATAATTCTGTTATCTTATAAATTGAGATGATACCACAGTTTTAAGGTACAGAAACATTGAAAACTGACGTTCTGTGTTACACAGTAAAATCAATATTAAGCATTACTTACTCATTTAATAGAATTTAAGAAAGATAATGAGATAGTTTTATGAATGGCACTGAATTTCATTACTTAACTTCACACAAGCATACACAAAAAGTAAACTTCAGCTTTAGGTAGCTGTTTCTGCTGTTGTAGGTGCCAGCACAAATGTGCATAATTCTATTCTCAAAACAACCTCAAAATCACTGGTTTTCAAACAAAACTATTTTTGTGACGCTGTTAATACTTTTTTTATGGGCATAAGGTTATCCTCCAAGGCTTAATTCTCTGAATAAGATTTCATCTTACACTTCTGGAGACTAAATCAGATGGTTTATCGACTCAGAAAGCCGTTAAAAATTCAAATAAGTGAAACAAGCCGACCTGTTTACACTGACCAGCCAGAACATTATGACTGCCGACCAACTATCAATATAAATCCGTCCAGGCGATACTAGCCTCACATGGCGAGGAATGACTGCTAATCGCACACACGCACGATGTATGTAGTATCAGTGAGCGCACTGTCCGTGTGTAGAATGCGGAAGGCACGAGATCTTTCTGAGTTTTATCGTGATGGCCCGGAGGCTCGGCACGAGCATTTCAGAAGCGGCATGTCTTGTCGGGTGTTCGAGGACTGCTGTGGTGACTCTCTTCAGCATGTGGCGAAACCAAGGTGAAACCACGTCTAGACGTCGTGGGGTTGGGCGGCCACCCCTCATTACAGATGTCGGACATCGTAGGCTGGACAGAGTGGCAGAACAGGACAAGCGGCGAACTGTGGTCGAACCAACGTCAGACTTCAACAATGGGCAGAGTACAAGTGCGTTTGAACACACAGTGCACTGAGGAGTCCTAACGATGAGCCTCCGCCGCTGACGACCCACGCATTTGCCAATGTTAACAATACGATATCAGCAACCATGTCTGAAATGGGCACGTGACCATCGGCACTGAACGGTGGTGATATGGCGGAGTGTTGCTTAGTGTGATAAATACCGTTACTTTCTTCACCATTTCGATGGGAGGGTGCGAATCCCTCGTCTTCCAGGAAAACAGCACCATGACACCTGTACGGCGGGACGGAGACAAGCTTCTGGTGGATCCGTTATAATTTGGGAAACATTCACATGGGCATCTGTGGGTCCAGTGGAGCTCGTGCAAGGCACCATGACAGACAAGGAGTAGAGCCTATCTTATACCAGTTGCAGATAACGTACACCACTTCACGACGATCATATTTCCCAACAGCAGTAAAAATTTTTCAACAAGATAATGCACCATGTCACACGGTCACAAGTGTGATGGAGTGGTTCAAGGAATACAGTGGCGAGTTCTAGTCGATATGCTGGCCCTCCAACTCACCATATCTGAGCTCGATCGAGCACATCTGGGATGTGATTGAACGTGGCGCCAGAGCTCATTGTATCCCTACCCGGAACTTACGGGAATTAGGTGGCTTGTCTGTGGAGATGTGGTGCCAACTCCCTCCAACGACCTAACAAGGCCTCACTGCTTCCATGCTACGACACGTCGCCGCTGTTATCCGTGCCAAAGGTAGCCATACCAACCATCAGGTAGGTGGTCATGATGTTCTGATAAGTGTATATGTATCCACGCAACGGCCGGTTCGTGACGCCACCAGACCGTTGTCTAAGATGGCAAAGTCGTACCGATACATGCTATGGAGCTTGTAGTGGGGAATGGTTGAGACTGTCTGTGCTAAATAAAACCAACGGCGGCGACTTTTCCTTTCTACATGCTTAATGGCATACATCGGCGTGACCCTGCGATCTTAGGCAACGGTGTGATGACGTCAAGAAACCGACTGTTGCATGAATACTTACAAACAGCTCAACTTGTTGCACTTACCTAGGTTTTTAAAGTTTTTAAAACTCGTTAAACCCTCTGATGAAGTCACCAGGAGTGGAAGACGAAACATTAGACAGAGAATTATGCCGTGGACCACGGCCTCATGCCCACAAATCGCAAATACCGACAGTGAAAGCCTACATTTCATGTTTAAAACTGTTCTTGTATGGAAACTCTTAATCTCAGCATGGTGCAGCTTCTCAGTGCGGATACTCACTTCATGCTAAAGCCAGATTTTAAAATTGCCAATGAGTACAACTTTTTCCAACTGATGAATGTGATTGTTGAGGACAGGACTACTTATAACAAGTTCATTCAGCTGAAGAAAAATACCTTTCCTTAAGTTCTACAAAGCTGAAATAAGTAATTTCTTTAAAGACCTCCTCAAATTCAAAATCGACATTTGTTTTATACTTTCTCACCCATTTTGCAAAGGTAAACACTATCGTTCGATGTAACAGACAAGCCACCTATGTTTCTCCTATTAAAGATATTCAAAATGGTTCAAAATGGCTCTGAGCACTATGGGACTTAACATCTGTGGTCATCAGTCCCCTATAACTTAGAACTACTTAAACCTAACTAACCTAAAGACATCACAGACATCCATGCCCGAGGCACGATTCGAACCTGCGCCCGCAGCGGTCCCACGGTTCCAGACTGAAGCGCCTAGAACCGCAAGGCCACATGGGCCGGCAAAGATATTCAAACTTGAAAAATAAGAACATTGCGTCATCTGACAACACGTTCACGTCACCTTTTGTTCAGTTTCCTAGCCACATACAAAGTGAGGAAAACTGGATGAAGTGAATAACCACGGTCGAAGGTTGTTAATGTACCCTCTGGAACAGATGGCAGCTCATTACAGTCAGGTTAATACTTGTACGGATAACTTCACGTTATGCTAGGAACTGTGGTAGCATCAATAGCAGAGCAATTAGCAGTAGTTGGTATACCGGCCTGAATGTATACCGAAAGTTTCTTAATAGCAGCTTCAAATTTCCGAACTGTGGGATTGTTATTCTGTCCCCCACGACTTCTCATACAACTAGAGTACAATTCCAAGTGGTCTTGAACTGAGTTTACATGTCAGCAAGAAAGCCATGCCTGGTACTAACCTACTTGTAATAGCGTCATACACAGCTAAAGATGAATATAGAATATTAATAGTGCCTGTAAAGTAATTTCTGAGTCTTGTTGAGTGCGCCAGTAACGTTCCTTCAGCAGAATATTTTAATGTACATAGCGAATCTTTTGCCTGACTGACATATAGTTCGCCGGCCGCGGTGGTCTGGCGGTTCTGGCGCTGCAGTCCGGAACCGCGGGACTGCTACGATCGCAGTTTCGAATCCTGCCTCGGGCATGGGTGTGTGTGATGCCCTTAGGTTAGTTAGGTTTAAGTAGTTCTAAGTTCTAGGGGACTTATGACCTAAGATGTTGAGTCTCATAGTGCTCAGAGCCATTTTTTTGACATATAGTTCCAATGTACAGTACCACAGTTATAAAATATAAACGCTTGTTTTGTGTAAATTCTGGGCATTACAATGTAAACGGATTTCATTCCTTGTAAGGGCATATTACAGCATTTCACACACGATGTCGAGAAATTGTTATAAAACTAATGCAACCTGCCAAACTGATATTTTGGCTTCTACTCCTGTGGCAGTGGTGAACTGAAAGACTCGCAATGCTGCTAAAAGAGGTATTTACTGAAGAACTGTAGTTCTGTTGGTAGTAAGAAGAACTGTGAGTAGGTTCACAGGGTCGGATGTAAAAACGATGGCGATCAAATTAGTATTTTAAATCAGAATTAATTAGCACTAAAAAGATGAATATGTTCTGGAGAGAGTTAGAGATGTAAAAGAAGGGAACAAGCTTTTCGACTTATCTGCCAGCTTCGAAGATACGTAAATCATAAAATCGTGACATAGTCCCGCTTTTTCACTCATTAGTATTAGCATCCATGTCAAGTAATGCAATGCGTCGTGTCAAGTAAAGTAATGTGATACATGATGTCATGACGTATAACAGAACACATGCCGCCATGTCATGTTTTCTGTGGCTGACGAATCTTCTGGATTTTGGGGACAGGATCATAGATTTTAGCCTACAAATTGCAAAATGCAGGTGAACCAATACCTTGCAGCAAAGAGTGCTCGCTGCGCTGGGAAGTAAGATTAACTCGTACAAAAGCGCAAATATTTCAAGATACTTTGATTTAAATGTCTTTTAAGCTTGCAGATAAGTCGAAAAGCTAGTTTCCTTGTTTTATATCCGTATCTCTGCCCGAAACATGTTCGCCTTTTTTTGTGCTATGATAGGAGCATTTTTTTATTCTGGTTCCCAAGTTTTAGTCTCCCATAATTTTGTTATTAGAACGCCATAGCTTGGCAACCAATGTGGATTTTTGTTGACTCGTTGCTTATATCGTGGCAACGGATAAAGCTTTCACAAAGCAACGGGACAGCATTTAATTAGATATACGAGTACTTGCATACCTTCTCACAAAAATTGAATCGACTCACACAAGTTTGAATCATAGAAGTAGCACGTGTAAGAAAACTCATAAAAATATGTTTTGCACCTAAAATTCCCATGAAACTAGATTCTGGACTGTGAGTTTTTAATTTTATCGTAAGAACGCATTTTTTACTCATATGACTCATTTTAAACCGTTTCACGTAAGAGCTCCACCTTAAGCCATCGTATCTCGACAACGAATAAATGTTACTGGATGAAACAATTCCTTTTGACTTTAAACATTTATCTACTTTCCTACAAAAGTTTGAACCCATTCGTACAAGTTTAAAGTATTGAAGTGGCACGCTTCAAACACCTCCATGAACAACGTATTTTTTTGCATGTTTTTGCAAGTAAAATCCGAACGGTGATCAAACAAATGGCGTCATTAGCTGCGCATGGATTTCAGCCCAATTAAAATCTTTTGCAAAAGGAGTTAATCAGTTCGCACAATTTGCATTGGCGCCAACTCCGGGTCGTAGCTCAACCCTCGCTCAATACACCGTAACGTTGCCACGGTAACGCAGATTTCTGAACAGCTATACAAACTGCAGCTGGTCTGAGCTAAACTAAAAACTTCTTGACCTAACGTCCTAGCTCAAATTGGAACCGAGCACCAAGACCATCCAAATCCCGGTTCATCACGCGGCTTTTTCATACATTCTCATATCAGTTATAGCGCTTCCGCAGTTTCGACAAAATTTGCTTTTCTGTACTAGTATATGTGCAACAGCAGTACAAGTCATTTTATTATTAAAATCAGTGCCCGATATCGGCTATAAATCAGAGAATTGGTAACTGTCGGCTCCGCTTCACATAGAAACTAGGCTTTCTGGCCCGGCTCGAGTGACATAGAAGTCAGTTTCGGTATAATGACGTCATACGTAGACTATGTTATTTACGGCCTGTGACTGGCAGCAGTTTGAGCGAGAGTAGTGTTAATGCATGGGGAACGTAGTGTTATGATTTCGAATCTGTGGTACAGCTACACCAGTTAATCTAACATTGTACTGAAGAAAACTCATAAACCACAATCTGGAATAATCACCACAAAGTAATAAAGAAATCTGTATACTGTATTCATCTTCAGCAACTGTAAGTGTATTTGTTAAAAAAATCAGCAACCAGCTGCAAAAAGAAATTTTATTTCTGTAATGGTTTGAGGCACCTGGTGACCTTTTTCAGAAGATTATAATTATCGTATTATTAGCGAGTGTCAAAAATATGCGCAGTACGCAGCATATTACTATAGTCGTGTGGATCATAGTGCATGTACATGTTCACTAATAATGCGACAGTTCTAATCTTACGAAGAAGGGCACTAGTTGCATGAAACCTGTAATGAAAATAGTGTCGTTTGGCTGCTGATTTTTTCAATCAAAAGGAAATTATATTCAGGAGACGGTACTGATGTTGTTAAACAGAAATTGTAATTCAAATTTATTTTTGTGGACTTAGATACATATCGGGTATTTGTAAGACTTTCAACTGCTGTTTATTTATTGTAGCTAAACTGTTTCTACACAGCTGTAATTTTTAAAAAAATGACGTTTGTTTCATGTACTCCAAAGTATAATAAAAACACAGATGCCAGGAAAGTGAATTTCATTGGAGTAAAAAACAGTAAACCGAATTATCCATCACTGTTAATACTTATGTAACGTTATAGCTACAAATAGCAGCACAAGTATCACAGTATGAAAAAAAGGAAACCTAAAATACATGTTCAAATTGGTACTTCTACTATAAACGGACTTTAGCGAGGACTGACCTTGAAAACACGCTACAATTACTAACAGATAAAAATGAAGTCAATCAGCTAAAAGAAAACTGTATTACCGAAATACTTATGACTGAGTAAACAGAAGTAGTTTCACAGAGATTTGGGAAAGTTGAGTTTATCCTTAATACCTAACATCAAAATGATTTAACATAGAATCTTTACAAGAGTATGGAGTCAAAAAGAGCTTTACTGACATATGGCGATAAATCTCGGACATTGAGTAAGTCAGGTAGACAAGGCAAACGATTAGTCGAGAAGTAATTTATACGAACGTCAGCACTGACGTATGGTCCATTTAAGAAGTGTAGGCTATAACTGAGAGAGTTCAGGAAAGTTCATAAAATCAAAAACAACGTATTGAAAGACCGAGTAACAATCTATCTAAGAAATAAGTATTACTGTACAACTGAAACAGTACAAGATGGTCGAATGAATACATGTAATGAAAAACATTGATTAAAATTTGGATGTCGATATGACGGCCAACGAAAAGCGGCTTAAAAGTAACCTTTTACTCTATTGAGACGTCCGCTGTGGTCTTTTATAGTTTTCAAGTGAAATTAATGTGTCACTAACGTTAGCAATGCTTTAAGATATAGTCCAGCTATTACTACCATTTGCCGGAAACTTAAATGGCCATTAGTAGCCTGCGCCAATTTATTCCACAAGGTTACGACAGGAGAGCATTATCTTTTGACTGGCGAATTCAAGTAGATATTTATTATAACTGGGTCCTTGGACATAGTTTGGAAACTAAATCCGGATGGGCCTGTTTTAAGATACGTATCTGGTTATAGGCCGAAGATATATGTACCCAGATGACTGGACGGAGATTTGAACTATAATCGTCCCAAGTATACTTCCAGTGTCTTACCCATTCCGCCGTAACATTAGTCAGGCAAATGTCATCATATAAAATACCACGACTGGATTCCTTCATCGTCCCAGTGGAAGAAAACTTATGATTAGTCTCTATGACTTCTACATCGACGAATAGACGCTAAATTTCAACCTTCTTTCCTTCCGCACGACTACGCTGAACGAGGCAGTTCGGTGGTGAAAATTATCATATTACATTTTACGACCTACATTTCACTGACGAAGAGCTCCCACGTTTCCAGCCGATAAACTGTGATGGTACCGGTTACCTCCTACCGGATGTACATAAAAGCAAACGCATGAATAGCATATCGCTTAAGTCGTATACGTTCACCGCAACGCATGAATCGTATATCGCTTTGGCCTTACCTCAGTGGAAGTGAAATAGAACGAAAGAAGTGAAATGCTTTCGGATGACACTTCTTATCGTTAGGCAAACACATATCTTCTAGGAATGGGGTGACTGCAAACGATCATGTCACATGAGTCGTAGATATAAAATGTGTTAGGTAAGAAATCATATGAAGCTAAAGTTAGGAAAGCTGGTCAACTACATAAACTGACCGAAATTTTGCGAATAATTTTGCACGCAAAAAGTGACTATTGCAAATCGGATGAAAAAGAGGTGCAAAATCACAAACATAAGAGAGATACTGACAACCATGTTTGTACTAAAGGTGAAGTACCATAACAGAGTTTAGAGTAAGCCGGAGTTAGGGTTGGCAAATACAACATTAAGCTGCAACGGGATAGCTCAGGCAGTGGAATATCACAGACCTATGCAGGCAGTTCTGATCCATACCCGGAAACGAAAACTGTCAATCAGGAGATAAAATTGTCAAATAAATTGCATATAATGAAAGAAGAACTCTGTTACGTCACCTTTACTGATTCAGAAGAAGTAATGCAGTTCGCAAATCGGTAGGACTATGACAGCGCTATTAATTTTTAGCTACAGATACATTGATTGATCAGTCATTAAAGCTAAGAAACTTTCGGCATCTGTAGCAAATCTTTTGTGTAGATGAAGAAAGCATTTAACGTGCGATGCGACTGAAATGTGGATTCGGATATGACTGGTAAGCTAAATTAATTCGCAGGTCTGAGAAAGACGAGGAAACATTACGACCCTTAGAAAAATTCTGTTGCCATTGAAAACAATTTCCGGTTGTAGATGCACTTTGTGAACGTTCAAATGGAATACAATATCACCGACAGTACCCTATTTGTCATGGTAAGAAACTCTTACACGTTTAAGGCATTTTAATGCTGTCTGTCAGGACTTGAAAAACATTGTCTTTTGGGAGTTTACCGGCCGAAACTAATTACGCTGGTGGTAGAAACTTACAAGAGCTTTCAAACGTAATAGTTCCTGTCCGTTTCAGATAGTAAAAGTCTGCAGTGGATTGTGGATAGGCAGAGAACGAGACCTATCCTGTCTCAGATAGAAAATTCTGGAATGGCAAATGGCACCTTGGGATCTACGTTAAGCAAAACTAGCAAATAGCGAAGGGCACTGTATGACTATTACTCCCCCGTATCCCAACTCTCGTGCTGTATCGTTCACGAAAGGCATACGTCGAAAAAGCAGAAAGTTTTTTGAAATATGTCAACGAGAGGATGTATAATGCTTTTTGACTCTTCTGGGAATGTGTGCTGTCGAAAGTGTCTACCTAACACACAACTTGACGCTCTCGCAGTACCTGAACGAACCCACTGCGAATGGAGCAGCTCTTCGTTGAATTTTGCTCATCTCCTCTGTTAATGAAGGTCAGGTAGAGCTACTACCAGTACCGTGACAGTTAAAGAGAAATAAGAAAATTCTGCGTTTCAGGTAAAGTAATTATTAGCTATTGCGGTGCTACGAAAATGAAAATATTGTTTGAAACCTTTAATCACTTTGTAACCTAGTTGTGCCGTAGACTTTGCTAGTTAATCCAATTCTTTTTTTGATGAGAGAATCATAAAAGAAGGTTGTATACCTGGAAGAATCCTGGAGATACTAAAAGGTATCGGATAGATTATATAATGGTAAGACAGAGATTTAGGAACCAGGTTTTAAATTGTAAGACATTTCCAGGGGCAGATGTGGATTCTGACCACAATATATTGGTTATGAACTGCAGATTGAAACTGAAGAAACTGCAAAAAGGTGGGAATTTAAGGAGATGGGACCTGGATAAACTGAAAGAACCAGAGGTTGTACAGAGTTTCAGGGAGAGCATAAGGGAACAATTGACAGGAATGGGGGAAGGAAATACAGTAGAAGAAGAATGGGTAGCTCTGAGGGATGAAGTAGTGAAGGCAGCAGAGGATCAAGTAGGTAAAAAGACGAGGGCTAATAGAAATCCATGGGTAACAGAAGAAATATTGAATTTAACAGATGAAAGGAGAAAATATAAAAATGCAGTAAATGAAGCAGGCAAAAAGGAATACAAACGTCTCAAAAATGAGATCGACAGGATTTGCAAAATGGCTAAGCAGGGATGGCTAGAGGACAAATGCAACGATGTAGAGGCTTGTCTCACTAGGGGTAAGATAGATACTGCCTACAGGAAAATTAAAGAGACCTTTGGAGAGAAGAGAACCACTTGTATGAATATCAAGAGCTCAGATGGCAACCCAGTTCTAAGCAAAGAAGGGAAGGCAGAAAGGTGGAAGGAGTATATAGAGGGTTTATACAAGGGCGATGTACTTGAGGACAATATTATGGAACTGGAAGAGGATGTAGATGAAGACGAAATGGGAGATAAGATACTACGTGAAGAGTTTGACAGAGCACTGAAAGACCTGAGTCGAAACAAGGCCCCAGGAGTAGACAACATTCCATTAGAACTACTGATGGCCTCGGGAGAGCCAGTCATGACAAAACTCTACCATCTGGTGAGCACGATGTATGAGACAGACGAAATACCCACAGACTTCAAGAAGAATATAATAATTCCAATCCCAAAGAAAGCAGGTGTTGACAGTTGTGAAAATTACCGAACTATCAGTTTAATAAGTCACAGCTGCAAAATACTAACGCGAATTCTTTACAGACGAATGGAAAAACCAGTAGAAGCGGACCTCGGGGAAGATCAGTTTGGATTCCGTAGAAATGTTGGAACACGTGAGGCAATACTAACCTTACGACTTATCTTAGAAGAAAGATTAAGAAAAGGCAAACCTACGTTTCTAGCATTTGTAGACTTAGAGAAAGCTTTTGACAACGTTAACTGGAATACTCTCTTTCAAATTCTGAAGGTGGCAGGGGTAAAATACAGGGAGCGAAAGGCTATTTACAATTTGTACAGAAACCAGGTGGCAGTTATAAGAGTCGAGGGGCATGAAAGGGAAGCAGTGGTTGGGAAAGGAGTGAGACAGGGTTGTAGCCTCTCCCCGATGTTATTCAATCTGTATATTGAGCAAGCAGTAAAGGAAACAAAAGAAAAATTCGGAGTAGGTATTAAAATTCATGGAGAAGAAGTAAAAACTTTGAGGTTCGCCGATGACATTGTAATTCTGTCAGAGACAGCAAAGGACTTGGAAGAGCAGTTGAACGGAATGGACAGTGTCTTGAAAGGAGGATATAAGATGAACATAAACAAAAGCAAAACGAGGATAATGGAATGTAGTCAAATTAAATCGGGTGATGCTGTGGGGATTAGATTAGGAAATGAGACACTTAAAGTAGTAAAGGAGTTTTGCTATTTAGGGAGTAAAATAACTGATGATGGTCGAAGTAGAGAGGATATAAAATGTAGACTGGCAATGGCAAGGAAATTGTTTCTGAAGAAGAGAAATTTGTTAACATCGAGTATAGATTTAAGCGTCACGAAGTCGTTTTTGAAAGTATTTGCATGGAGTGTAGCTATGTATGGAAATGAAACATGGACGATAAATAGTTTAGACCAGAAGAGAATAGAAGCTTTCGAAATGTGGTGCTACAGAAGAATGCTGAAGATAAGGTGGGTAGATCACGTAACTAATGAGGAGGTATTGAATAGGATTGGGGAGAAGAGAAGTTTGTGGCACAACTTGACCAGAAGAAGGGATCGGTTGGTAGGACATGTTCTGAGGCATCAAGGGATCACCAATTTAGTATTGGAGGGCATCGTGGAGGGTAAAAATCGTAGGGGGAGACCAAGGGATGAATACACTAAGCAGATTCAGAAGGATGTAGGTTGCAGTAGGTACTGGGAGATGAAGAAGCTTGCACAGGATAGAGTAGCATGGAGAGCTGCATCAAACCAGTCTCAGGACTGAAGACCACAACAACAACAACAGGTATCTATAAGATCATGGAACTTTTCCTTTTAACACAAATAGAAGTTTAATTTTCACAAGAGTCATTATTAAGAGAATTGAGCACTCCCATCATTAGCTACTGATCAAATATTTATGAAAATGAGATGCATATGAAACAGAAGTGTGTACAATTTATCACTCGTCCAGTAATATTCTTCTAAATACATATTTTGTGTTCCTAAGCAGAGACGAGACAAACCACGTAAACTGATAATACAAACAACAGGCTAGTGGCCTAACTGATGGCGTGGATGTATCCTGTTTTACTGAGTGTATTTAATGTACACGCTGCTTTGCTTGCGAAACTTACAAAATTCCTACCCAATTTTATAGAATGAAAACACAAGTAACCATGGTTTATTCAGTAAGAAGATCCTGTCCGCAAAACGGCCGCAGCGTATAATCACAATTAACGTAGCATTGAGAAAAAGTCTTCAATGCTACGACCACCACAGTTGATACCGACCGAGGAAGCTGGCGCAGTGCTTAGCACGTTCGAATCTTATTTGGGAGGACGACGGTTGAAATCCGACTCAGAAAATGAGGATTTAGGTGCTCATGATTTCCCTAAATCGCTCCAGGCAAATACAGGGACGGTAGGTTCCTTTGAAAGAGCATGCCGTGTGTCCTTCCCCATCCCTGAAACAATCCGAGCTTGTGCTCCGCCTCTAATGACCTCGACGTCGACAGAAATTTAACTAATCTTCCTTCCTTCCTGCCGTTGATACGGGCCATATAGTGGGACATGAATCACGTTTCATTTTTCTCAAAGAGCATATTGCTGTTACTACAATGATTCAACATCGGATTTTGCACACTAATGAGCTGATGTGCACCCATAGAAAGAATATGTAGAGCGAAAACCAATGATTACATAGGCCATCGAGTGAATCTTCCAACCCAACAATTATCGGACGGCTAGTTTAAGCAGTGCTAGGTGCCGGCATTCTATTGTGTTACGTTGACACATTTGAGCATACGACCAGAGGCACAGTTTCCAACAGTTGGTACAACACAGCGGCGTATAACAGTAGGTTCTACTATCTGTTCAATCTAGGTGGAGGAGCGCACTGTCCACAGGGAACAGTATTGTGCTGTAGGTGAGGCCTCTGAATTTTACTTTCTCAGCAAAGCTCATTTGAGTCCTCGTGGCAACTGTCCGGTGTTGTCCACATTATATCAGCGTCTAACCTCCACAGACAACCTTAGAGTGTGTAGCTGATAGTACTTCTGATACCACTAACACTTGTTCCCCTTTCCTTCGATAAATAATTTCTTCGATTTTCTTGCAGTGGTCTTTATATTAGAGAAATAAAGTTTCCATGCAATTTACGTCGAAAATGAAGGTGTCACAACTGTTGCACTTTCTAGCAAAAAGGTAAAGTCATATGGCATTGTTGGCTGGGAGACAGCAAAGGACAGGATCAGCCGCCTAACTGGAAGGATTTTTTATGGCACCTTTCCCTCGCGATGTGTGAGGCTTTAACGTAACCTCGATATGTTAGCGAAAATACATGTTTAAATCCAGAGGTACGCATAAAACATAATCCGAAATTATGAAGTGTATCTGACAGTTGTTGGTGACTGTGATGGGTGTCTGTAATGTATACCAAGTTTGTGTTGGAGATGATAGAGAAAGAAGAAGGTGAAACCCAGTACCATTACATAGCCTACTGTTCTTGAAACATCGGTATATAACAGTTGTAAAGTGTCGCAGTGCTGTTGGGAAAATACCAGAGCTCCAAGCGTTAATAAATAGTACTGATGCTCAAATCGTTATAGGCACTGATAACTGGCTAAAGCCGAAGATAAGTTCAGCCGAAATATTTACCAAAAATCTGACAGTGTTGCGAAAGGATAGGCTAAACACAGTTGGTGGTGGCGTGTTTGATGCTGTTACAAGTATTTACCTTGACGCGTAATTGAAGTAGATAGTTCCTGTGAGTTAATATGGGCAGAGGTCATTCTTGTCAACCGGAATAAAATAATAATAGGATCCTTTTACCGACCTCCCAATTCAGATGATACAACTACCGAAAGATGCAAACAAAACTTGAGTTTAATTTCAAACACGTACCCGACTCTTACAATTATACACTCCTGGAAATTGAAATAAGAACATCGTGAATTCATTGTCCCAGGAAGGGGAAACTTTATTGACACATTCCTGGGGTCAGATACATCACATGATCACACTGACAGAACCACAGGCACATAGACACAGGCAACAGAGCATGCACAATGTCGGCACTAGTACAGTGTATATCCACCTTTCGCAGCAATGCAGGCTGCTATTCTCCCATGGAGACGATCGTAGAGATGCTGGATGTAGTCCTGTGGAACGGCTTGCCATGCCATTTCCACCTGGCGCCTCAGTTGGACCAGCGTTCGTGCTGGACGTGCAGACCGCGTGAGACGACGCTTCATCCAGTCCCAAACATGCTCAATGGGGGACAGATCCGGAGATCTTGCTGGCCAGGGTAGTTGACTTACACCTTCTAGAGCACGTTGGGTGGCACGGGATACATGCGGACGTGCATTGTCCTGTTGGAACAGCACGTTCCCTTGCCGGTCTAGGAATGGTAGAACGATGGGTTCGATGACGGTTTGGATGTACCGTGCACTATTCAGTGTCCCCTCGACGATCACCAGTGGTGTACGGCCAGTGTAGGAGATCGCTCCCCACACCATGATGCCGGGAGTTGGCCCTGTGTGCCTCGGTCGTATGCAGTCCTGATTGTGGCGCTCACCTGCACGGCGCCAAACACGCATACGACCATCATTGGCACCAAGGCAGAAGCGACTCTCATCGCTGAAGACGACACGTCTCCATTCGTCCCTCCATTCACGCTTGTTGCGACACCACTGGAGGCGGGCTGCACGATGTTGGGGCGTGAGCGGAAGACGGCCTAACGGTGTGCGGGACCGTAGCCCAGCTTCATGGAGACGGTTGCGAATGGTCCTCGCCGATACCCCAGGAGCAACAGTGTCCCTAATTTGCTGGGAAGTGGCGGTGCGGTCCCCTACGACACTGCGTAGGATCCTACGGTCTTGGCGTGCATCCGTGCGTCGCTGCGGTCCGGTCCCAGGTCGACGGGCACGTGCACCTTCCGCCGACCACTGGCGACAACATCGATGTACTGTGGAGACCTCACGCCCCACGTGTTGAGCAATTCGGCGGTACGTCCATCCGGCCTCCCGCATGCCCACTATACGCCCTCGCTCAAAGTACGTCAACTGCACATACGGTTCACGTCCACGCTGTCGCGGCATGCTACTAGTGTTGAAGACTGCGATGGGGCTCCGTATGCCACGGCAAACTGACTGACACTGACGGCGGCGGTGCACAAATGCTGCGCAGCTAGCGCCATTCGACGGCCAACAACGCGGTTCCTGGTGTGTCCGCTGTGCCGTGCGTGTGATCATTGCTTGTACAGTCCTCTCGCAGTGTCCGGAGCAAGTATGGTGGGTCTGACACACCGGTGTCAATGTGTTCTTTTTTCCATTTCCAGGAGTGTAGTTGGTGGTGACTTTAATGTACCCTCGTTATGTTGGCGAAAATACATGTTTAAATCCAGAGGTACGCATAAAATATCCGAAATTCTGCTAAATGCATTCTCCGTAAATTATTTCGAGAAGTTACTTCATGAGCCCACGTGAATAGTAAACAGCAGTGAAAAAACACTTGACCTCTTAACAAAAAGTAATCCCAAACTAATAACAAGCATCAAAACGGATAAGGGATTAGTCAACACACGGTTGTCGTAGCGAGACTGAATATTGTTACCCCCAAATCCTCCAAAAATAAACGAAAAATATACCTGTTCAAAAAAGCAGAAAAAAATTCAGTTGACGTCTTCGTGACAGACAATCTCAACTCTTTCCTAATTAACAATGAACGTGTAGACAATATGTGGCCTGAATTCAAAGAAGTAGTATCGGCAGAAATTGAAAGGTTTGTACCAAATAAATTAACAAACAACGGAGCTGATCCTCCTTGATACACAAAACGGGTCACAACACTGTTGCAGAAAAAACAAAAAAACAAAAAAACATGCCAAATGTAAACGGACGCAAAATCTCCAAGATTGGTGATCCTTTACAAAAGCTCGAAATTTAGCGCGGACTTCAATGCGAGAAGCTTATAATAGTTTCCACAACAAAACTTCTTCTCGAAACTTGGCAGAAAATCCAAAGACATTCTGGTCGTATGTGAGGTATGCTAGCGCCAAGAAACAATCAGTGCATTCTCTGCGCTATAGCAATGGAAATAATATCCACGACAGTGCTGCCCAAGTTAGTAAACACAGCCTTCCGAAATTCCTTCACAAAAGAACAAGAAGTAAATATTCCACAATTCGAATCAAGAACAGCTGCCAACTTCAGTAACGTAGAAGTAGATATCCTGAGAGTGGTGAAGCAACTTAAATCACTTAACAAAAGCAAATCTTTCGGTACAGACTGTATACCAGTAAGGTTCCTTTTAGAGTATGCTGGTACAAATCTCCATACTTAAGAATCATAAACTTTTCACTCGACGGAAGATCCGTACCCAAAGACTAGAAAGTTGCACAGGTCACACCAATATTCAAGACAGGTAGAAGGAGTAATCAACTAAATTACAGGCCCATATCATTACCGTCGATTTGCGGCAGGATTTTGGAACATATATTGTGTTCGAACGTTGTGAATTACCTCGAAGACAACGGCCTATTGGCATACAGTCAACACGGATTCAGAAAACATTGTTCTTGTGAAGCACAACTAGCTCTTTACTTACTTGAAGTGCTGAGTGTTATTGATAACGGATTTCAAATTGATTCCGTATTTCTAGATTTTCAGAAGGCTGATCACACAAGAGGCTCGTAGTGAAATTGCGTGCTTACGGAATATCATCTCAGTTATGTGACTGGATTCGTTGTGCGGCTGATCCCGGAGGAGGTTCGAGTCCTCCCTCAGGCATGGGTGTGTGTGTTCGACCTGAGGATAATTTAGGTTAAGTAGTGTGTAAGCTGATGGACTGATGACCTTAGCAGTTAAGTCCTATACGATTTCACACACATTAGAACTTTTTTTTTTTTTTTTTTTTTTTTTACTGGATTCGTGATTTCGTGTCAGAGAGGACACAGTTCGTACTAATTAACGGGAAGTCATCGAGTAAAACAGAAATGATTTCTGGCGTTCCCCAAGGTGGTGTTATAGGCCATTTGCTGTTCCTCATCTATATAAACGATTTGGGAGACAATCTGAGCAGCCGTCTTAGCTTTTTGCTGATAATGCTGTCATTTATTGTCTAGTAAACTCGTCAGAAGATTAAAACAAATTGCAAAACAATTTAGAAAAGATATGTGTATGGCAAAAAAGTTGGAAATTAACCCTAAATAATGAAAAGTATTAGGTCATCCACATGAATGGTAAAAGGGATCCGTTAAACTCCGGTTACGCGATAAATTAGTCAAATCTAAAGGCCGTAAATTCAATTACATATTCAGGAATTACAATTACGAACAACTGAAACTAGAAGGAACACATAGAATATGTTGTGGGGAAGGCTAAACAAAGAGTGCGTTTTACTGGCAGGACACTTCGAAAATTTAACAGATTTACTAAAGAGACTGCCTAAACTATGCTTGTCCGTTCTCTTTTAGAATACTGCTGCGTGGTTTGGGATCCCTACCAGATAGGACCGACGAAGTACGTCGAGAAAGTCAAAAGAAGGGTAGCGCGTTTTGTATCATCGCGAAATAGGACAGAGAGTGGAACTGAAATGGTATAGGATTTGGGATGAACATCATTAAAACAAAGGTATTTTTCGTTGTGGCAGAATCTCCTCGCGAAATTTTAATCACAAATTTTCTCCTCCGAAAGGGAAGATATTTTGTTGACGCCGACCTACATAGGGAGAAAAGATCGTAATAATAAAATAAGGGAAATCAGAAAGATATAGGAATTCGTTTCTTCCACGCGCTGTACGAGATTCAAAGAATAAAGAATTATTGTGAAGGTTGTTCGATGAACCTCTGCCAGGAAACTAAATGTGATTTGCAGAGTAGCCACGTAGATGTAGAATAGCCCCAAGGCGGCCGGTGACCTTAGCGTCCTCACCGTACGGACAGATCAGCATCAGCGTCACACGCCCTCACTTCATGAGACGCTGCGGTGAGGTTTCGAATTTAATCCATAGCACGTGGGCAAAGACTGGTGTACACCGACATTACGCCACCGCCCCTCTTCACCTTTACCGTACAGGCAAAGGCAAAGTAGCCAACAGCACGTGGAGGTGTATTGAGGAGGTTACCCATAAAACTGCTGACCACGTCCGATAGTGCTTAACTTCGAAGATCTGATGAGAAACGGTGTACTCAGCAAAGGAAGGCCGTTGGCGTTAAGGCTCCTGACGAGTGTGTCTGTACAATCTAGACGTTATTCTGTAAGGATCTAATGACAAAATACCAGTCTCCATTAACATGTTACGACAGACTTTTCTCACATTATGTAATCTGTTACACGTGAGAGTGGGAAGACGCGATGTATGTTCTGTTATTCAGAGAAATGAAAGAGTTTTATTGATTTGTCATTATTCGAATTTCCTTCCTTTTCTTATTTTGTGTTTCTTAATATTTTAATTATGTAAATAGAAACATCAGTATCTCTAAAGGTCTATGGTAAGTGAGTTGCCAGTTTGTTCAAGTAATTACTCTTGAATTAACTCCAGTGGTTTAGTGCTATGATGGAACGTAAACTTTTATATTTCGGTAAAGTGACTACGGACATATGAAGACAGCAGTTCTGTTTGATGTTACTCTCTGATCCTATAAATTATATTTTACGGCTTCCTGAGCAAAGAGTTGTTAGTGTTTGTTGAGAAGGAGGCAATATCGGTATCAGATGCCTCCGACAAAAAGAAACGAAAAAAGTACGCCAGTTGCAACTTTTTAGAAATTTTTGTTTCAGTGTATATCGGTTAGCAGCTAAAGGCTCACGGAACGTCAGAAGCAGGGTTCCACTCATTCGTTTCAAAGGGAACGTTTGATTAGCAACTGTCAAGGAAATGACGTGGATGCTACACAGGGGAATCAAAAGGCCCGCTTTATCTGGTTTGTGCTCAATGGCTTTTGCATTTAGGCGTTCCGAGGGCCAACTTTTCCTGCTATTTTTGCGGGGCGCCGGAGGCATGGCGCACGAGAATTGAAAACGATGTCTGCGGGAAGTTTTGTAGCTACTTGTCTGAAACTTGGCAGTGGAGCAGCCAAAGCCAACACCCTGTGCTAATTGATTTTGTGAAAACTCTGGACTTGAAAGTGACACTGCAGAGGTCGGCAGCAGTCCAAAGCGTCACCGCTGTGGACACAGGTGTTTGCACGCTTCTGCTGGTTAGCGATGACAGCAAGCTGCAGGTCCGTACCTCACATAGACTGGACGTGAATGCACAAGGATCTAAGGATCTAACTTGCAGCTCTGAAATAGATAATGTCACACGAAGGTAACTGAATATCATTATTGTAGCCTGAGGCAAGTAGTTCAGAATACCATTTGATTGCGTTCCATAACTACGGAAAGTTTAAATATTTACAGGACTTCTTCACTAATTATTACTGCAACCATGTGGCCATACCTTCTTGAACGTCTTCAGATGTCGACGTGGTCACATACCGGGAAAAACTTAAATGAGAGACACAATGGCAGCGGAATCCTTGGCAGACGCGTATCCTCATTAATATGCGCCATTAACATAACAGTTAAAGAGCACTCTTCCCCCCCCCCCTCTCGAAGCACTCCCGCCCCTGGAGACTAATTCCCTGTAATAACTTCCTACGATATATATTAGGAAATTTTGCAAAGTAGGTTTAATTAAAGTGAAGAATTATCGAAAAATATTGCTTAAATGAGGTTTATAAGTGAAACATACAACACACAACAAATTATGTATCATTGTAGTAACAAAATTGCAACCTGTATACAGTTCCTCAAAAAACTGAAAGAAAACCAAAATATGTCTTATTGTTTATGTCAGATGCTGTATTTTAGTGTCGTGTGTAACAAAGATTAGATTTTATTTGTGCGTCACAAATTATTAATATGCGCAAATTGTTCGAAATAAATGAAAAGGGCGACAATTAAGTGAGTGTTCAGAACAGATTACCTTTCAAGATACACAACTACATAATTTTACTACCCATTTCCTTGCTTTGAACCAAATAAATTCATTAATTATGGCCCTAAAGTCGAATTCAGCATATATGTCGTATTTTATCGACAAGATAACTAAATTTCATAGTATTCCTCACCTACACTCGATCTTAAGCGGCTAATGCGCTGAAATTATGTCGCAACGTTGACAAAATAATGGTCACGGAAATTGTCATAAATATCCTCAAAACTATTTCGATGTTTGGATAAAAAATCTCGTAACTCATACTTTGATTTAAAAAAAGAATAAAGAAACACCCAAAGATGTCCGAATGGGAAGCGCTGTGTGTTTCACTAGCTCTTTCTTACTAAGATTTGAAAGTCGCTATTACGTTATCTTGATCGGCTCTCTCAATATTTCTGTTGTATTTGACACCAAAATCTGCTGTATATTTTGCAAAATAAGATACAGAGCTGTTATTTTCAGGTGTCCCCGACAGCAAATTAAAGTGAGGTGAAATGGTGTGTTACATGTGAGATCTGTTTCCCATTTCAATTACTATTTTGTCAAATACTTCGTAGCACTGTAGCTTAAACAGTTTCACTGCAGTCCTCATTTGGCAGAACTCGAGAAAGACGAAACCCTTCCGTCGAACATTATATTTTCTTCGGCTCCCTCTCGCTAGCCTTCGGTATTACGCAATAGCATAAACAATTACAGCAAAAAGTCCATTTCTGAATGTGACCTATCCGTGCAGACGGCAGCCATATCAATCAAGGGCAATGTTGACACATATCCCATCTGGTGTCTCTTCGGCAGTAGTAATTTCTTTATGATATGATCCTACTTGGGCGAGAAGGAATTCTGACAACAGCATTCGTTTATAATCTCGGACGGGGGAAAAGACCTCTCGCAGGCAGGAGATAGGAACACGATGGTTAAACAAATACACTACTGGCCATTAAAATTGCTACACCAAGAATAAATGCAGGTGATAAACGGGTATTCATTGGACAAATATATTATACTACAACTGACATGTGATTACATTTTCACGCCATTTGGGTGCATAGATCCTGAGAAATCAATACCCAGAACAACCACCTCTGGCCGTATTAACGGCCTTGATACGCCTGGTCATTGAATCAAACAGAGCTTGGATGGTGTGTACAGGTACAGCTGTCCATGCAGCTTCTACACAATATCACACTTCATCATGATTAGTGACTGGCGTATTGTGGCGATACCACAGTTCATCATGAGTAGTGACTGGGGTATTGTGACGAGCCAGTTGCCCGGCCACCATTGACCAGACGATTTCAATTGGTGAGAGATCTGGAGAATGTGCTGGCCAGGGCAGCAGTCGAACATTTTCTGTATGCAGAAAGGCCCGTACAGGACCTGCAACTTGCGGTCGTGCATTATCCTGCTGAAATGTTGGGTTTCGCAGGGATCGAATGAAGGGTAGAGCCACGGGTCGTAGCACATCTGAAATGTAGCGTCCACTGTTCAAAGTGCCGTCAATGCGAACAAGAGGTGACCGAGACGTGTAACCAATGGCACCCCATACCATCACGCCGGGTGATACGCCAGTATGGCGATGACGAATGCACGCTTCCAATGGGCGTTCACCGGGATGACGCCAAACACGGATGCGATCCTCATGATACTGAAAACAGAACCTGGATTCATCCGAAAAAATGACGTTTTGCCATTCGTGCACCCAGGTTCGTCGTTGAGTACTCCATCGCAGGCGCTCCTGTCTGTGATGTAGCGTCAACGGTAACCACAGCCATGGTCTCCGAACTAGTAGTCCATGCTGCTGCAAACGGCGACTAACTGTTCGTGCAGATGGTTGTTGTCTTGCAAACGTCCCCATCTGTTCAGTCAGGGATCGAGACGTGGCTGCACGATCCGTTACAGCCATGCGGATAAGATGCCTGTCATCTCGACTGCTAGTGATACGATGCCGTTGGGATCCAGCACGGCGTTCCGTATTACCCTCCTGAACCCACCGATTTTATATTCTGCTAGCAGTCATTGGATCTCGAACAACGCGAGCATCAATGTCGCGATACGATAAACCGCAATCGCGATAGGCTACAATCCGACCTTTATCAAAGTCGGAAACGTGATGGTACGCATTTCTTCTCCTTACACGGGACATAACAGCAATGTTTCACCAGGCAACGCCGGTCAACTGTTGTTTGTGTATGAGAAATCGGTTGGAAACTTTCCTCATGTCAGCACGTTGTAGGTGTCGCCACCGGCGCCAACCTTGTGTGAATGCTCTGAAAAGCTAATCATTAGCATATCACAGTATCTTCTTCCTGCCGGTTAAATTTCACTTCTGTACTTCGTCATCTTCGTGGTGTAGCAATTTTAATGGCCAGTAGTGTACTTAGGTGCTACAGTGGCACTCACGAGCACCAACACTCAAAGTTGAAAGTGGATGACCGGTAGAATATTTGAAAGCCACTCTTGCACATGTAAGAGCAACCTCTTAATGCTAGTATAACCTCAGAGACCACTGCTGTACTCTACCTCTTGTTAAGTTTGTTGACAGAGGTGTAGAGGGCACCGTTTCTAATGATACCGTCGTTTGTGGGGCACTAAGACGTGTGTCTTCTTCAGTTGGAAGACGTAATTCACCGGAACAATATTTCTTACAGACGTGTGGCATAACCACGCTGAAGTTCAAAAACTGTGAAATTCGAAACAGTCTTTGGTTATAGAATTTATCCTTTCTTTTATGACCGGTTTCGATCTACGAAATCATCATCGGATGCATCAAGAAAAGACAAAAATGAATGTGCAGACTTATCAGTGAGAGTATTACGACAGCATACAACCGTATTGGTAGGAGTGTCAACGCACATGACCTGAGAAGTAACTAACAGCCAACAAACCCGTATGCCTAAGATAGTAAAAGGATGTAAAAAACATAGTTAACCATTCGTTTCAGTATCTTTCAGATATTAAGATAATTGGCAACTGTTTAAACTAGTTACCTACATGCCGCATTGGCTAATAAAGAGTTTTTAAAACGTCAGTATTCGTAAACACAAATGACCTGTACCTTAGCGTCACCGTCGACATATTGTAGTAGCAGCTGCAGTCCAGGTAACTCAAGAGTGTTGACAGCATGATGTCGATTGCTGTATGTACAGTTTACATCTGTGTGTTACAGAAACAGTGATACGGGAATAGAAATTATCGTGGGTGAATATAACTTCACTTAATCTATACGTGTCATAAAAATGGATGCATGGATGGATGTGTTTGTGTTCCACGTCTCCTCGTAAACCACTGGACTGACTTCAACCAAATTAACCACAAATATCCCTTACTTTCATGCAACAATTTCGGGGGGGGGAGGAGGGGAGAGGTGCTAAGGAACACATATTTATCATAGTTCTGGATATTTGACGTCATAAAGAATGAGAAGTCTGAAAAACGTCATCATCATGTATGACGTTTAAGTATATTACTTCTTTGGTACTAACTCTACACTCTACACAATTCACAGACAGTATCCACAAATGCCGCCGAATGTACCTACACAAGAATATAATTGCGTGACTTATAGTTCAAGAGATATGAAATCATAAACACTGAGATGCATGAAAGAACGCCACTGGGCATGTAGCTAGAAACATTTCTTACGATCTAGTTGCAAGTTAAATAAAAATAACAGATAATTTGTATTTTGTATACTGTGTTTCTTAATTTAGGTTCTGTAAAACTACTACCAGTCACAAGTTTGGAATGAATGATCCATCTTGCTCTAAGCAGTTTCGGGACTGGATCTATCGTCAGACGGTTACGGGGATTTATTACAAATTTTACATATTTTGTCCCCTAATGTAACATAATATTAACACTGACTGGATTTCAAGGGCTTTTATATTATGTACAAGATCTTGTAATCTCCCCCTCACTTATCGATCTTAATGACAGTGAAAATTTAAACCGCGTGTACCTAATGGAAATTTGGGAAAGCAATCGTCACCGAAGTTAATCTATCGGTAAAGAGGGAGGAAAGGGTTACATCTAAATGAAAGGAAAAATGCAAATGAAACTGGTGGAAATTAATTTTGAAAAGGGGTAAAGTTAATAAAGAAAGTAAATGTGCGGCAGTTACGTTAACAATTAACTAGCGGTAATTAGATATTTGAGATTTGGGGGAAATTACGGTCGCCAGTCCTAAGGACAATTACTATAGTAACTGAAAAAGAAAGGTTCTTACACATATAATTAGCACTAGAAGCGTGGCAACTGAAGGTTGACACGTGTAGTGTGAAAACTGAAAGTTTGTCAGAAGTAATAAATTTCGCTACACTCTGACTTAATTTAGCAAAAGAATTAATAAAACCGGAAAATCGAAAGTTACCTTAGTGACTGAAGTTAATAGTGAGCTTTCTTTCTGAAGCACATCGAAATTCAGTAAAATACGGTCAGTCTTGGACTACCTCAACAATCATTTCAAAAGCAACTTGACTCTACGCAATTTAGAAATAAGAGATTTAACTTTGAACTTGAATTAAATGATTCTGAACAATTAACAGTAGTAAAATTTTGTACGTACCAAGCTGAGCTGCAGTCACAGGTAAGCTAAAATACGGTAACAAAACTCGCACTCTTAATTTGTGCTTGTGTAATCTAAATATTGTAGCCAGCTATGAATACTTTAACTGAACTTTGAAATTAAAGCAGTGAAATCGAATTATAATGCTTTAATGCTGGCGTTTGAATTTCAACGACACTCGGGTTCATTTCGGAAAAGGAAGGGACCCTGCTTGGCAATGCAATTGGGACAATGAGCAACAAAGGTTCATGCTACGTTGCTGTAATTTTGTGATTTGAACAGTTTGAAAAGCTGAGGTCTGCCATACAGTTCTGAAACTTTACGTGCTTTTAGTCTTCCTTATTGGTTGATTGAAGGTTTGAAGTCGCCGATCGAGGAGGTGGCGACAGTCACTCATTGTCGGCCGTCGCTGTTGCAGAAGCTGGACGGTCACCAGGCGAAACGGGTTCTTGATGTGTGCCAGCTAATGCTTCCCGTCCGCGACACCGTGCTAGAAACTACCATAGCCAGTCGATCGCAATTACATGCTGCCAAACCCCGAAAGCCCAGAAACTTGCGGGAGCGTCACACAACACACCTGCTCAATCGCACTACTCCAACCAGACTCCCCCTCGCTGCCCGCGCTCCACGCGGCTGAGTTAACACTACCAAACATCCTACACACTTTCGTTCTTCACACGACCTATCGATGTATTCGTTCGATAGCATAGTTTTCCCTAGGCAAGACCCAGCGTAAAATACAAATAATATTTACAAAACAAACCAATTATAAAAAATGGTTCAAATGGCTCTGAGCACTATGGGACTCAACTGCTGTGGTCATAAGTCCCCTAGAACTTAGAACTACTTAAACCTAACTAACCTAAGGACAGCACACAACACCCAGCCATCACGAGGCAGAGAAAATCCCTGACCCCGCCGGGAATCGAACCCGGGAACCCGGGCGTGGAAACCAATTATACATCAACATAAATGCATAAGTATATATATATATATATATATATATATATATATTAAAACAATTACAATATATAAAGACACAGAAATGTTATATCTTCAGGTAACAAAATAAGGAAAACATTATGGCACAATAGATGGAAATAGGAGGATATGCATTTCCGGCGTTACAATCTTTACAGTTCGTTTAACTGAGGAATGGTTTTGCTTTATACATTGCAGTATAGGGGTCTGCATCGTTGATGTGAAACAAGCTGAACATTAGCTGGGCTAAAGAAGGCGGGCACATGTGTTTACATCTGGCATCATGCCAGCTAGTGCTCTGATTGAAGAACAAGACGGTACCGTATATAGTATGCAAAATTTTTTGTAAGGTGTGTTGGAAGCTACTTATCAGACAACGAAAGGAGCAAACGAAAACGACATTTTTTACACTGCTCTCCGCATATTTTGCTTCAAACTTAACTGGCTCTCCTTATACATTTGTAGTGCTAAGTGGAGATGAAGAAGGATACTTTCAGATTAGTCATTCCGGTCATCTGAGGTTCTCTTCCGTTCAGGCCACAGGTAATTTAGCGCTGTCCTGAATGAAACGGTCTGCGTGTCGAGTGAAAACGACAAGTGCTAGATGCTAATTGTCTTCCGATTTACTTAAGACAGGGCTGTTCTCGCTGCAAGCAGTCGACAAAGCCGTCTTAATGAAGAGCGTACAGTCAGTTAGCGCTACGCCACTTGGCGTCAATGCTTTGTGAAGAGGCACTTGCCGTTAATTGGCCGTCCCAGTTCAGCGCGGTCTCTGGGTTGAAACAACCGTCCTGCAGCAGGAGTCTCAGAGGCACTGAGGGTCGTTGAGGTCCCATCACGACTACATAGCGGCCTTCGCGTGCAAGGAATGTAACAATCTGCATGAAGAAATCACCGAGGCGAATGGAATGTATCTCTATTATTTATCGAAAAAATAACGGAACTAATAAACGAAATAATTGTTTTTTTTAAATCTCTGTTTATTTTCACCTCATGCATAAGCAAGCATTCGCAGCGACTGAAAGGTAAGCGAACGTTTCGAAAGTTACTCAGGAACAAATGCCGGAACGTAAGCATTGATTTTGCTTCTCCTACTGCACATTTGCATTGATTGAGATAATATTAGAAACAGTAACTAGTAAAATACGCTGTTATTAGTAAATACCTGAACTCATTTAACAGAAACATAGGCACTTAGAAGATTTTTAGGGGCATAGTTTGAAAATGAAACGGTGCAGAAAACAGTTTCACTAAATAAAGGACATTTTACATGATTCCACCTCGGCTGCTGTTGACAAGTAGACACTTTATTACACCTTGCACGACTGGTCAATTTCGGTCTTTATTACAGGCCATCTTGAAGTGCAATCTACAAAGAACCAGAACAGAGATATAGTAAGCATATATTGAGTTTACTGGCATACAAAAAACGGTGTTTTAAAACGGACAGCCTAAAGTTGTACTTACAGGTGTCAATATACTACAAAGGTATCGATTACGAAATGGAAAGACATAAACGATGAGACAGCGAGTACATAGCGTGAAGGGTCAAAATTAAAAACCAGAATGTTAGCTGACTGCAGTGATAGTCACTGTCATTTCCGTTCTCACGCGAAACAGTTATACAGCAAAGATACAAAAAATTTGACTCAGTGAGTCTATATATAGATAAATATGTCAGGGACATAACTCACTGTGTGTTATTATAAGCGCATACTGGTAGTTCTAAATTGTAAAAAGCAAGCCAGAACGAGTGTGCCAAAGCGTCAAATGCGTCTGAAAAGGAAGGTGAGTTTCAGGAAAAGGAGAAAGGAAGACAATGCATTTTCGACGTGAAACAATTATACATTTAAATCAAATGGCTCTGAGCACTATGCTACTTAACTTCTGAGGTCATCAGTCGCCTAGAACTTAGAATTAATGAAACCAAACTAACCTTAGGAAGTCACACACATCCATGCCCCAGGCAGGATTCGAACCTGCGACCGTAGCGGTCGCTCGGTTCCATACTGTAGCGCCTAGAACCGCACGGCCACTCCGGCCGGCTATACATTTAAATCTGCCAGGCGGTAAATCGTTAGAAAAATTCATCAGTGACTATATAACTACATATACAAGACAAATAACGTTTACATAGCTAGAAAGCGATATTTTACGGCGGAAAATAGTTTGCATTTGGAATCAAAAAGGTAGTAAATACTATCTTTCTCCTTTCTTAAATTTCATTGTCCTCTGCAGCCGCATTTGGTGCTTTGGTCCACCCGTTCTGGACTCGTTTCTCATGGTTTCAACTTCTTAACAATTTTTGTAATAACGAACCATGCAACTTACACGACCCGATACCAAAGGTCTTATTATTCGTATTAGATTAGCGACTAATACAATGAAAACTAATAAAAGTCAGCAAAGTAAGCTTATTGTCAAACTTATTGAAATCAACTCTGAAGCTATTGATACTAACGGAGTTTTTAACCGTTAACATACAAATTGCAATAGTATCAAACGTAAACTATAATTCAATAGTATTCTAATAACCAAAGCACATAAAAGGAACAGTTCATAATTACTCATGAAACGGAATACGTTTCGAAGACATTCAGCTTTTTCGCTGAAAATAACATCTTTGATTTGAAGTGCCTCCTTAAAATATAAATTAGAGAGGCTATTGAAAATTCTAATTTTTTTCTTCATTAATATGAAAAGAAGTTCTCTAGAAACAATGAAGCGGTTGACACCATGTCTGGAACCGCGTGACCGCTACGGTCGCAGGTTCGAATCCTGCCCCGGGCATGGAAGTGTGTGATGTCCTTAGGTTAGTTAAGATTTAAGTAGTTCTAAGTTCCAGGGGACTGATGACCTCAGATGTTAAGTCCCATAGTGCTCAGAGCCATTTGACCGATTTTTTTTTTTTGGTCACCGAAATTGAAGAAGTTCCATGAGACCGATTGTTAATGTAATTAAAAACGCAAGGTATTTAATTTCTAAAACATTAAATACAGTGCTACACATTCATTATATGTTTCATAAAAATTACTCGGGAAAAAATTGGTACGAGTTAGCTAAGTCGGTTAAACGTATTACCATACTACTAGGAGCTGGATTTGTTTCGTTTTATGAAACCAATATCTACGCCAGCCTCATTCACATAACTAATAGTAATGTCATCTACAAAATGCTATCACAAGATGCAATAGTCTAAATCGGGGTATTGAAGACTGTATGTACTTCATTATAGTCAGTTTCTCTTTAACAATAGCGTTTTTATACAGAAAGGAGGTCTAGGCCCCTTCGCTTGCTGGTACTATTTCCAATATATCAGTCATCCTGGAAATGAGTTTTTCAGTAAACATTTATATGGTTCAAATGGCTCTGAACACTATACGACTTAACTTCTGAGGTCATCAGTCGCCTAGAACTTAGAACTAATTAAACCTAACTAACCTAAGGACATCACATACATCCATGGCCGGGGCAGGATTCGAACCTGCGACCGTAGCGGTCGCCCGGTTCCAGACCGTAGCGCCTAGAACCGCACGGCCACTCCTGCCGGCTAAACATTTATAAGTGGCACAGAAGATGATGTACCACAAAAGATATGTAAATGATATTCAGTGGTTGTATCTAAGATTTAGGCATGACATTTTACCTTTTTTGCTCGTAAGATTAACTTAGTCCTAATATGCACATTATTCTCGAAACATCAGGAAAATATTTCAATTTAAGTTCTGGATTTATGTATTACTAACGTCAATGATAGTCATTCGTTTGCCATTTATCGCAAGCTTCCAACTACTGATGTCATAACTCTGAGAAGTGTCACTATACGAGGTGCATTCAAGTTCTAAGGCCTCCGATTTTTTTTCTCCGGACTGGAAAGAGATAGAAACATGCACATTGTTTTAAAATGAGGCCACGTTCATTGTCAATACGTCCCAGAGATGGCAGCACCGTACGGTAGATGGAATATTACCGCCAACGGCGAGAATGAGAACTGTTTTAAATACTTAAAATGGCGACGTTTTCCTTACTTGAACAGCGTGCAATCATTCGTTTTCTGAATTTGCGTGGTGTGAAACCAATTGAAATTCATCGACAGTTGAAGGAGACATGTGGTGATGGAGTTATGGATGTGTCGAAAGTGCGTTCATGGGTGCGACAGTTTAATCAAGGCAGAACATCGTGTGACAACAAACCGAAACAACCTCAGGCTCGCACAAGCCGGTCTGACGACATGATCGAGAAAGTGGGGAGAATTGTTTTGGGGGATCGCCGAATGACTGTTGAATAGATCGCCTCCAGAGTTCGTATTTCTGTGGGATCTGTGCAAACAATTCTGCATGACGACCTGAAAATGCGAAAAGTGTCATCCAGATGGGTGCCACGAATGCTGACGGACGACCACATGGCTGCCCATGTGGCATGTTGCCAAGCAAAGTTGACGCGCAGCGACAGCATGAATGGGACTTTCTTTTCGTCGGTTGTGACAATGGATGAGACGTGGATGCCATTTTTCAATCCAGAAACAAAGCGCCAGTCAGCTCAATGGAAGCACACAGATTTACCGCCTCCAAAAAAATTTCGGTTAACCGCCAGTGCTGAAAAAATGATGGTGTCCATGTTCTGGGACAGCGATGGCGTAATCCTTACCCATTGCGTTCCAAAGGGCACTACGGTAACAGGTGCATCCTACGAAAATGTTTTGAAGAACAAATTCCTTCCTGCACTGCAACAAAAACGTCCGGGAAGGGCTACGAGTGTGCTGTTTCACCAAGACAACGCACCCGGACATCGAGCTATTGTTACGCAACAGTTTCTTCGTGGTAACAACTTTGAAGTGATTCCTCATGCTCCCTACTCACCTGACCTGGCTCCTAGTGACTTTTGGGTTTTTCCAACAATAAAAGACACTCTCCGTGGCCGCACATTCACCAGCCGTGCTGCTGTTGCCTCAGCGATTTTCCAGTGGTCAAAACAGACTCCTAAAGAAGCCTTCGCCGCTGCCATGGAATCATGGCGTCAGCGTTGTGAAAAATGTGTACGTCTGCAGGGCGATTACGTCGAGAAGTAACGCCAGTTTCATCGATTTCGTGTGAGCAGTTAATTAGAAAAAAAAATCGGAGGCCTTAGAACTTGAATGCACCTCGTATAGCGCCGCAAAGGAAAGCTCTTTTCCTAGTACTGATAAGCAGATGACTTAAATTACGCCTTAATAATACAGAAACTAAGAAAGAGATGAATGCTTTGCGCTTTATTGCCTCCAAAAGTGGCTATCATTTTTCCATGTTGATAAGGTATGTAAGTCTAAACACGAATTCTTCAAAACAGAGGCAACAAATTTAGTGACTATGCCGCAGAAAGATTACAGCTCACCTCGCTTCCCTTTTAAGAGAAAGTTCCTTATAAACTCAGTGCATTGTTCCGCAGATAAAGTGGTAGAATTGCCTTTGAAGTTGATAACACAATATGTCAGTACCTGCACAGAATATCAAAACTAAAAACAACAAATGTACAGCTTCAGACATTTATAAAATCTGCTGTACTGATCAAAAGCCTTTTATATTGGTCTAACAGGTTTGCAACTTTAAAATCAGGCTCAAGGAGCATACAGAAGTAAGAATGAAAAATGCAGAAGATATATCTAGTTTTGTTTCTGTACTTCAATTTCTTCGTGAGCCACTCGTTGATAATTACATCCATTTTAGAGTCATCAGTATTCTGACTGATTTGATGCGGCCCGCCACGAATTACTCTCCTATGCCATCCTCTTTCTCTCAGAGCAGAACTTGCATCCTACGTCCTCAAAATCTCTACATCGTGTAGCGATACAAAGTTTCGGGGGATCTTATTTATACGTTTTTTCCCGATTTTCTATAGAGTCACATACACTTTCCATAGAATTAAGATTGTGTGATTTAGCAGGACAGTCAAGGTCCGATAGTGATCCTTGATGCTCGTCAGTTCAGGATCATATGCGGCCATGCCTAAAAAAATGGTTGTCGTCGTAATGGACTCACCCCTCATTCCCCCGTCCTCCTTTGTAATCAAACTCCCTTCTCTCGCTAATGTCTATTATTTTTAATGCCGCTTAGCCATAATTTCAAAGCTCCACCCCCGCCCCCTCTCCACGTTCCCCTCACACAATAACATTAAAATGCGTAACCAGTGGACTCATGTGATCGTAGTTGTCACCTACACAACGCACTCATAATGCAGTGGAAAGGGGAAGACTTGGTCGCCGAGCGTGCTGAAACAAACATATTGGTTCACGTCCACAGCGAGTGGAATGAGTGGCTCCAATAGGGAAAAAAAAGCACAGAAACACTGGTAGCATGAACCACACCCTCCGTACAATGCGGTTTAAACGTTTCATTGAACCGTCAATGAACTTGACAATAGGAGTCACTTGAAAAAAAGGCGAAATAACTACTATTCGGGTCACACTAGTCGCACCTGGTCAGCTGTTGTCCATTTTCTGAGTTGTATGGCGGTTTTATTTTTCAGCTACGATCAATAGCGTTTTTTGAGATGCTCGACTCCACATTCCCATTACATGCAACTTCCTTCGCAGTTTTCGCTCGGAAACAGCATTCACCAAAGGCAAAAATTCCTGTTGGCTTTGAAAACGATTATCATTGATACAACGGGACATCCGTCTCCGGTCCATGTCGTTGGGATTGTTTAACGACCACTGTTCTTCCACCGTGTTACATGGCTGCGAATGGCACACCATTTCTTGTAGAAACGTCGGATAGTCCGCATTGATGCATCAACACATCGGGTAACTTTATTCATTGTTTGGCCCTGGATAAAACACGCACGGACAGTGCAAAGCATAACGCGTTGCAAGCGTTTACATTTTTGCATGCGTCAGTTTCCAAGTTTCACGCCTACCTTTGGGAAAATAAAGTGACATGGAAACTAAATATCTCGAAACTAGTGAAATTTTATAAAGTGTAAGCTACATTTAATACAGGGTGCTTTTTATTTGCTCATGCTGAGGGCCTGCCCAGTAGATGAGTTTACAATCTGAAAGATAACATTCTAGCCAGGCGAATCACACATCCCGAGGCTCACCATGCATCTGCACCTAGATAAATGCTCCACAAACTACCGTATTGCACGTGACGGAGAGTATCACGAGACGCTAGTGGTCCTCTTTAACCAGCGAAAAAGAGAAAGAGGGATCCATTACCACTGTACGAGCCCTAATTTCTCTTATATTCGTGGTCCTTATGCGAAATAAACGTTGGCGGCAGTAGATTCATTCTACAGTTAGCTTCAAATGTGGGTCCTCTAAATTTTGTCACAAGATCTCCGCGGAAAGGCTACCGTCCTTACATGGCCATTGCATTTCATATCACTTTTCAGTGTTATGACTATTTATTTAATCAACGTAACTTTGTCAAGCAGCTCACTACTAAAGCTGTATTCGACAATTAGGCACTGTTTTTCTTAGTCATCCCCATTAACATACATTCTTGTAAATTTACGACAAAATCTAATTCATCACACTATGTAGAAATTTTGTGTATAGTGTACTGTCTTCTGACAGTCACTCAAGGACGAGACTTAACAGCACACCACATCATCAGAACACAGCCGCAGTTGGCTGGCTCGCCTGTCAGCTAGAACATTTTTGTATGTATTTAGAGAATAGGAACTTCCATGGGGCATTTCTCACTATACCCTTGTCACTGATGAACAGTCGTCACCGAGGACAACATATTTGGTTCTGTTACTTAAGAAGTCTGGGAGCCATTTACATATTGGAGAACCTATTCCGCATGCTCGGACCTACGTTAACATATGCAACGGGGAATCGTGTCAAATGCCTCTGAGCACTATGGGACTTAACATCAATGGTCATCAGTCCGGGGAATCGTGTCAAACGCTTTCGGGATATATGGGAATACGGAATTTGTCTACTGCTCTTCCATAGCTCGCAGGATGTTATCTGATGGTTGGTTGGTTGGTTGGTTGGGGGAAGGAGACCAGACAGCGAGGTCATCGGTCTCATCGGATTAGGGAAGGACGGGGAAGGAAGTCGGCCGTGCCCTTTGAAAGGAACCATCCCGGGATTTGCCTGGAGCGATTTTAGGGAAATCACGGAAAACCTAAATCAGGATGGCCGGACGCGGGTTTGAACCGTCGTCCTCCCGAATGCGAGTCCAGTGTCTAACCACTGCGCTACCTCGCTCGGTACGATGTTATCTGAAACAAGGGCAAGCGGACTTTCGCTCGAGCGAAGTTTCTAAAGCAGTGATGCTGTGTGGTCAGGAATTTTCTCTCTCAAGGAAACAAAACTGCTGTTCTACGGATCTGAGCGTGGAGTGTCAGATCGCTTAAACGGGTAGGTAGGCTAGAAAATTCAAAAAGGGAAATGGATAGTTTAAAGTTAGATATAGTGGAAATTAGTGAAGTTTGCTGGCAGGAGAAAAAAAGAGTTCCGGTCAGATGAATACAGGGTTATAAATACAAAATCAAATATGGGTAATGCAGGAGTCGGTTTAATGGTTGGTTGGTTTGGGGAAGGAGACCAGACAGCGAGGTCATCGGTCTCATCGGATCAGGGAAGGACGGGGAAGGAAGTCGGCCGTGCCCTTTGAAAGGAACCATCCCGGCATTTGCCTGGAGCGATTTAGGGAAATCACGGAAAACCTAAATCAGGATGGCCGGACGCGGGATTGAACCGTCGTCCTCCCGAATGCGAGTCGGTTTAATAATGAATTAAAAAAAAAATAGGAGCGCGGATAAGCTACTACCAACAGCCGAGTGAGCGCATTATTGTAGCCAAGACAGACAGGAAGCCCACGTCTACCACAGTAGTACAAGTTTATATGCCAACTAGCACCGAAGATGATGAAGAGATTGAAGATGTATGAGGCGATAAAAGAAATTATTCACACGAAAATTTAATAGTCATGGGGAACTAGAATTCGATAGTAGGAAAAGGAAGAGAAGAAAAAGCAGTAGGTGAGTATGGCTGGGGGTAAGGAATGAAAGACGAAGCCGCCTGGTAGAATTTTGCGCAGAGCGTCATTTAATCGTAGCTAACACTTTTTTCAAGAATCATGAGAAAAGGTTATATAGGTGGGAGAAACCTGGAGGCACTGGAAGGTTTCAGACTGATTATATAATGGTAAGTCAGAGATTTAGGGACCAGATTTTAAATTGTAAGGTATTTCCTGGGGATGACGTGGATAAAGATGAAATGGGAGATATGATACTGTATGAAGACAGAGCACTGAAAGACAAAAATTTGTAGAAGCCGACCTCCGTAGAGATGTTGGAATACGCGATGCAGGACTGACCCTACTAATTATCTTAGCCGCTGTGGCCAAGCGGTTCTAGGGGCTTCAGTGCCGAATCACGCTGCTGCTGCGGTCGTAGGTTCGAATCCTGCCTTGGGCATGGATGTGTGTGATGTCCTTAGGTTAGTTAGGTTTAAGTAGTTCTAAGTCTAGGTTACTGATGACCTCAGATGTTAAGTCCCTTAGTTCTTAGAGCCATTTGGACCATTTGAACTTATCTTAGAAGATAGATTAAGGAAGGGCCAACCTAGGTTCGTAGCATTTGTAGACTCAGAGAAAGCTTTTGACAAAGTTGACTGGACTACTCTCTTTCAGATTCTAAAGATGGCAGGGGTAAAGGCTATTTACAATTTGTAAAGAAGCCAGATGACTGTTATAAAAGCCGAGGGACATGAAAGTGAAGCAGGGGTTCAGAAGGGAGAGATACAGTGTTGTAGCCTATCCCTGATATTTCTCAACCAGTATATTGAGCAAGCAGTAAATGAAAGCAAAAGAAAATAACCTGGAAAAGCGGTTGAACAGAATGGACAGTGTCTTGAAAGGAGGATATAAGATGAAGATTAACAAAAGCAAAACGAGGGTAATGGAATGTAGTCGAATTACATCTGGTGATGCTGAGGGAATTAGATAGCCAATGCGACACTTAAAGTAGTAGATGAGTTTTGCAAAATAACTGATGATGGTTAAAGTTAAAAGGATATAAGTTGCAGACTGGCTAAGGCGAGGAAAACGTTTATGAAGAAGAGAAATTTGCAGACATCGAGTATAAATTTAAGTCTCAGGAAGTCTTTTCTTGCAGTATTTGTATGGAGTGTAGCCATGTATGGAAATGAAACATGGAGAATAAATAGTTTAGACAAGAGCAGAAGCTTTCGAAATGTGGTGCTATAGAAGAGTGCTGAAGGGGTAGATCAAGTAACTAATGAGAAGGTACTGAAGAGAATTGGGGAAAAGAGGAATTTGTGGCACAACTTGACTAGAAGAAGGGATCGGTTGGTAGGACACGTTCTGAGGCATCAAGGGATCACCAATTTAGTATCGGAGGGCAGCGTGGAGGATATAAATCGTAGAGGGAAACCAAGAGAAGAGTACAGCAAGCAGATCAAAAGAATGTTGGCTGCAGTAGTTATCTGGAGATGATGAGGCTTACGCAGGATAGAGTAGCTTGGAGAACTGTATCAAACCAGTCTCTAGACTGAAGACCACAACATCCTCTTCAGATTTCAAATTCCTGTCTTTATCGGTTTGGGCTGGGTGGTGATGAGACAGTGAGTCAGTCACTGGGGATACTGCCTTTATATGGCTACCTCTAACTTTGTTGTTATTTTACTTATATTTTAACGAACTTCGTTAGTTTTTTAATACTGCTATCCATTTCTATTTTCAAGGGCATTATTATCTTTTTACATATGGTTGTGTATACAGTACCTGTGTATTTTATAATATGCCCGATTATATTTATACGTTCCCTCCCTTTAGAGTGATTATCGTTATCATAATTTGACAAATGGCATTACTGTGGTTTTTCACTGTGCATATGCCGTTTAGTTATAAAGAAGTTTCTTTGTCTTTCTTTACAGAAATGTTTCGGACGTTGGCCAGCTAGGTACCATATGTTAAAATAATTTAACCTCTCTATGCCGTTGCACTAGTTTCATTTTATCTATACAGATTATCCAATGTCACTGATGACTTATTTTATAGTTATATGCAGTTAATTGTGTTTACCTTCGTTGTCAAGGTGAATGTACTGTGGCACCACCTAGTGACGATGCCGTTGCACCTCCATGTATTCACAGACTGAGTTCTGTCAGTCTGCTCAATTTAATTGCAACTCAACCTTGTAACTGTGTAATCCTCTGCTTTTTACCTGAACCAGGGTAAGTATTTATGGATGTTTCTAATCTACATGTATAGCATGATTCCATTTTGCTGCAAGTTTTTTATGTGTAATTACCTGATGTGATTCCGTTTACTATATGCTAGCCATAAATGCCTCCATACGTTAGTATTGCATATGCATCCTTTTTTGTATGCAGGTTCTAGCGATAGCTAATGCCGAAACGTGTAAAAATGGATTAACATATGTAGGAATACTGGATTCTACAGATCGATTAAAATTACTTGAGAGCTGACGTCTGTCGCTTGCCGCTACAGCGTTGCCACATCTGCTGATGACTACCGCTTGGTTATAGGCGACACAGAAATAGGACGGGTCACTTCGCAAATTCTTTTAATGTATAACGCATAGCAATGTTGGAAGCGGCCACAGCGAGGTATGACGGAAATGGGAGATGTTCTGTCTACAATTGATTTGAAGTGACCAATGACTGAACTTCGGCAGACGACGAGTTTTATAATCCTGTATTTAAACTCGTGTCCTAACCTAATCACAGCCTCGCGATTCGCAGTGTATCCGAGAAAACGGTGATCAACAATCTGCGGCTGAACTAAAATCACAGTCACTTTGTTCACGGCATAAAGGATAACCTTTACAAGCGAACTCAAGACAAGTCCTTCTATACACTAGGTATATACGCTAACTACTACGCTGTGCCATAACACTGCAAAATTCTGCAGTATTTATAACTTCGATGTCCAAGTTGCAACAATCAATCAGGAAACATTCCTCACACACAAATAAAGAAAAGATGTTATGTGGACATGTGTCCGGAAACGCTTAATTTCCATGTTAGAGCTCATTTTAGTTTCGTCAGTATTGGCCCAGTCTTCGAATTTCCCTTGTTTGCTGTTGCCAAAGTAAGTGGTGCTATCATAACAAACGCAGTAGAGAGCCATTAGCAGGCCTGCCCTGCGGCCGTCTTGCCGGGAATCGTTAGTGGCGCGGCCTGGCGTCGTGTGGCCCGCCCATTACGATGGTATCGCGGCCGAGGCGCCGATACGTGCCATTAGGCACAGTGGGGCGGCGAGTGGAGGTCATCACTGCGACCGCCCGCCGGGCCGCCGGCTCCACGCACTGTTTTGTGCCGCCTCTGGCCTGTTAGCGGCCGTCGCCATAACCGGCCCTGCTTTTTGCGGACTTCACCTCACCCTCAACAAACCACCCCCCCCTAATTCTACCCTTCATATTCCATTCCTCTTATTCCTTCTCTAATACCACAAGATACGTAAGTTTCAAAAGCGTCAAATGGCTCTAAGCTCTATGGGACTTAACATCTGAGATCATCAGTCCCCTAGAACTTAGAACTACTTAAACCCAACTAACCTAAGGACATCACACACATCCATGCCCGAGGCAGGATTCGAACCTGTGACCGTAGCGGTCGCGCAGTTCCAGACTGCAGCGCCTAGAACCGCTCGGCCACAGCGGCCAGCGTTTCAAAGGTGACTAAAGTCACGCGATACTCCCTAATATCGTGTCTGACCTCCTTTTGCGCAGCAGCTCCACATGGCATCGACTCAACAAGTCGCTGGAAGTCTCCAGCAGAAATATTGGGCCATGCTGCCTCAATAGCCATCCACAATAGCGATGTGTTGTCACTGTAGGATTTTATACGCGACCTTACTTCTCGCTTATGTCCCACAGATGTTCAATGGGATTCCAATATGGGTGGCCAAACTATTAGCTCGAATTGTCCAGGATGTTCCTCAAGATAGTCGCGAACAACTGCTGCCCAGTGACAAGGCGCACTGTCATCCGTAAAAATTTAATAGTTGTTCGACTGCAAATGATTTCCATGTAGCCGAGCATAGCCATTCCCAGTCAGTGATCGGTTCAGTTGGCCCAGAGCACCCAGTTCATTCCATGTAAACAGTGTGTACGGTGCGTTGTTGAGAAGTCTATGGCTACGTGGGGTTTGCGCCACACTCGAACCATACCACCAGCTCTTACCATATGAAATCGGGACTCATCTGATCAGCCGACAGTTTTCGAGTCATCCAGGGTCCAAACGAAATGGCCACGACCTCAGGAGAGGAGCTGAAGGTGATGTCGTGCTGTTAGCAAAGGCACTATCGTCGATCATAGCCCATTAACGTCAAATTTCGCCGCACTGCCTTAAAGGATACGTCTTTCGCAAGTCCCACATAGATTTCTGTAGTTATTTCACGCAGTGTTGCTTGTCAGCGAGCACTGGCAACTCTAACGCTGCTGCTCTCGGTCGTTATGTGAAGCCCATCGGTCACTGCGTTGTCAGTAGTGAGAGCAAATGTCTGAAATTTCCTATTCACTGCATACTCTTGACACTGTGGATCTCTGAATATTAAATGCCCTAACGATTTCCGAAATGGAATGTTCCATGCGTCCAGCCCCAACTACCAATCTGCTCTCAAAGTATGTTAATTGTAGTCGTATGACCTCGGGGAAGATCAGTTTGTATTGCGTAGAAATATTGGAACACATGAGGAAATACTGACGCTACGACTCATCTTAGAAGCTAGATTAAGGAAAGGCAAACCTACGTTTCTAGCATTTGTAGACTTAGAGAAAGCGCTTGACAATGTTGACTGGAATACTCTCTTTCAAATTCTGAAGGTGGCAGGGGTAAAATACAGGGAGCGAAAGGCTATTTACAATTTGTACAGAAACCAGATGGCAGTTATAAGAGTTGAGGGACATGAAAGGGAATCAGTGGTTGGGAAGCTAGTGGGGCAGGGTTTTAGCCTTTCCCTGATGTTATGAAAACTTTATATTGAGCAAGCAGTGAAGGAACCCATGGAGAAGTAATAAAAACCTTGAGGTTTGCCGATGACATTGTAATTCTGTCTGACACAGCAGAGGACTTGGAAGAGCAGTCGAACGGAATGGATAGTGTCTTGAAAGGAGGATATAAGATGAACATCAACAAAAGCAGAACGAGGGTGATGGAATGTAGTCGAATTAAGTCGGGTGATGCTGAGGGAATTAGATTAGTAAATGAGACACTTAAAGTAGTAAAGGAGTTTTGCTATTTGGGGAGCAAAATAACTGTGATGGTCGAAGTAGAGAGGATATAAAATGTAAACTGGAAATGGCAAGGAAAGCGTTTCTGAAGAAGAGAAATTTGTTAACATCGAATATAGATTTAAGTGTCAGAAGTCATTTCTGAAAATATTTGTATGGAGTGTAGCCATGTGTGGAAGTGAAGCATGGACGATAACTAGTTTGGACAAGAAGAGAATAGAAGCTTTCGAAATGTGGTGCTACAGAAGAATGCTAAAGATTAGATGGGTATATCACATAACTAATGAGGAGGTATTGACCAGCATTGGGGTGAAGAGAAGTTTGTGGCACAACTTGATTAGAAGAAGGGGTCGGTTGGTAGGGCATGTTCTGAGGCATCAAGGGATCACCAATTTAGTATTGGAGGGCAGCGTGGAGGGTAAAAATCGTAGAGGGAGACCAAGAGATGAATACACTAAGCAGATTCAAATGGATGTAGGTGGCAGTAGGTACTGGGAGATGAAGAGGCTTGCACAGGTAGAGTAGCATGGAGAGCTGCATCAAACCAGTCTCAGGGCTGAAGACCACAACAACAATGGCCTTAATCACGTCTCAAACTTTTCGAGTACGAAAGACAGCTTCGACAATGCGCTTCCGTTTTACACATTGTGTACGTGATACTACCGGTATCTGTGTATGCGAATATCGCCATCCCATGATTTTTGTCACCTTAGTGTATAGTTCCCGTTTTAGTTTTTCACTTTGCTACTCACCAAGACAAGTTTCCCACGAAAGCCGTTCTACTAAGTAGTCTGGACTACTTGCTATAAACGACTTTTCCTGAACCTTTCCCATGTTTTATTTCTGCACCTCCTCAGTTGTAGCCACTACCTTGTAGCTACGGTCAGCCCAGACCTTATCGATAATGTCATTACAGAGAGACCGATAACTGATAGTTATGTCATCATAGGGACGATGGTTAATAAAGTTAATAAATCTACCAAGAAGGCTAGGACAGTATTTATGCTAGAAAGAGCAGGTAAACAGCTGTTAGCACACTATTTCGACAGTAAATCGACGTCATTTGGTTCCAGTACTATGGATGTAGATTAGGGGCAAAGCTAAACATGATTGTAAATCGTGCTCTGGCTAAGTGTGCGGCGACTAAGTAATTACGTACGGAAAATACCTAGGTGGTTTAGTGACAAAATTTGGAAAATACTGAGGAAGCAAAGAGTTTTGCACTCTCGGCTCTAAAAAGAACGCGCCAATGTCGACAGAAAGGTCTTACCGAGAACCGGAGAAAATTCTGGTCCTGCGTAAAATAATTAAGCGGTTCTGAGGCTTCTCTGCAGAAATCACTCGTTGTCCAGTGTTGTGCGGCAATATAAGGTAGCAAAATGAAAGCTGAATTGTTAATTTTTGCGTTTAAGAAACCAGTCGTACAGCAGGATCGTACAAAGATACCGTCGTTCGACCAACGCACAGCCTCCCGAATGGAGGACATAGTAATAGGCACCCTTGGTGCAGCTGCAAGAGTTGGAAACGAATAAAGCGCGAAGTCCGCATGGAATCCCTATTCGGTTTCATAGAGAGTGCACAGCGACACTGGCCCTTTTCTTAGCCTGCATTTATCGCGAACCTCTAACACAAATCCCAAGCAACTAGAAAACGGCACTGGTGAATCATGTACTTAAGAAGGGTAAAAGAACGGGCCCACCAAATTACAGATCAAAGTACTTAACATCGATTTGCTGCAGAATCGTTGAAAATATTTTAGTTCGCATATAGTAAGTTTCCGTCAGACAGGGAAGCTCTGTTCGCAAATGAGCACGAATTTGCAGTTTCCGTATTCCTAGATATCACGAAAGCGTTTGACACGGTGCTCCACTGCAGATTGTTAACATATGTCTGCCCGAGCGTAGGGAATAGGTTCCCCAGTATGTGACTGGCTAGAAAAATTCTTAAGTAGTAGAAACAAATGTATTGTCCTCGACTGCGGGTGTTCGTCAGAGATAAGTGTATCGTCGAGAGTCCTCCAGGGAAGTGTGACAGGACGTAAATAAATGATCTGAAGGACAGGGTGAGCAGCGACATGCGACTGTTTTGTGATGACGTTGCGATGATCGGAAAGATGTCAGTGTTGTAGCAGGACACAAGACGGATTAAAATTTCTAGGTGGTGTGATGAATGGCAGCTTCGTCTGAATGTAGAAAAACGTAAGTTAACGCAAAGTAGTAGCAAAAACAAGTCCTTAATTAAATATCGAGACGTTCGTTGAAATGAGATATAAAATGCAAAAAGCGGGAATTGATGGTAATAGGGAAGGCGAATGCTCGACGTCGGTTTATTGGGAGACTTTTGGGAAACTGTAGCTCATCTATAAGGGAAGCCTCGTGCAGGACATTTGTGCGACCCATTCTTGAGCACTGTTTGTGTTGGGATTCCTCATTAGGTCCGGTTGGAGGACGAAATCGGAGCAATTCAGAGGCATGCTGGTTGAGATGTTACCGTTAGGTTCTGTCAACAATCAAGTACTGTGGAGCCGCTTTCTGAACTCACATGGGAATAATTGAACGGAAGACGACGCTCTTTTCGCGAACCATTGCGGAGAAAGCTGACATAAAAGTCTTTTGTGTATGGCACCGGTTCACAGTGTTAGAGAGGCCTCCTTCTGTGTCTACTGATGTTTTAGCTGTGCAGAGCCACTTACATTTTCTCCTTACTGCTCACTGAGCATGACATTACATCACAATTTTGAAAGATTTCTTTTAGTTGGTCTTTTACGACGGAAGGAGAGGTCACTTTATAGTGATAAGTTACTGCGGTAGACGGAGTGGGGTCTAAAGTTATGTACTGCTTCTTGCATTGTGAGCCATGACTGGTGGTCTTCGCTGAATGAGGAGTGGACTGCTGGAGACAGGCTGCACGGCGGGAGTTACTCGCTGGTAGCGCTCGCGTTCCCTGCTGTTGCTGCGGCCTGTTGGACTCTGAGAGCTGGCAGCCAGGGTGAATAGAGAGGATGGACTCAGGGTTGCCCCACCCTGATCATTTTAAACTCATTACAAACAAAAGAGACACCGAAGAAAACCAGAAGAGAATAAGAAAAGTGCTAAGGAAAATCTTTTTCGAACTTTTATTGCAGAAGGAACATAATGAAAAAACAAATAAAGAAATTGAAAACTGTATCAAAATTTATTCGGTAGGAAAGAACACCTGCAACAATTCTATTGTTTTTTTAAAATATGATACGAACCAGATAAACTAGACAGGATGCGGAATTACTCGAAACTCGCAGAAAGGTACAACTGAAATGATAAAATGTGTCGGAGAGCTAAAAGTAGTAAATAGATCGTACCAGACGTAACACATTCTAGGCAGAAAATTGAAGACTGGAGAGTTGGCCTGGCAGAGGAGCTCAAGAAGTCCGGAACAACTTGGTCAGACTAGCGTAAAAGAGGCTGTTCTGAGAGAATGGAAGTAATACGGGTACAAAGAAAAGCTGAACCAAAATCTGAAAATGCTCATTAATGCATGCATAAGGTATTACAGTTGTGGGTTACTGACATTGCTTTTCCAGTTGATAGTAGAATCGACGAGAAACAACTTGAAAATCTAAGTACAGAGACATTGGTGTAAACCAGTGAAAGTGTTCCGAGTGACTCTCGGCTCTCTGGGAGCAGTACCAAAAGATCCCAGTAGGCACTTGAAAATCACTGGCATTCATACATTAACCATATGCCAGCCAAAACAGGTGACTTTATGGAATCTTCACGAATTAACTCACGACACATAACTCAATTACAGACGCTTAAGAAGTGTCCTATATGAAGTCCAGCACAGTGAATTCATTTGCGGTTTTTGCTGTTGTAATAACAATACCAATAGTAATAATAATAACAACAATAATAATGGTAATAATTGCAACTCGATGTCGATTGGACGTTAAACCGAGTCTTCCTATTATAATAATCACAAAGAGGTAAACCTGTCTATCACTGTTTAGCCTTCAAACACAACCATTATTTCTTCAGATATTCTTCACACAGCTGCTACACATATCCTAACACTTCCAGATGGGAACAGCATGGGATCGTCTGCATACCTAGTTTGAGAGAAATTATGTTAGGTCTACGACTTTGTTTCCACGGTTTTGCGATAGAGTGCGTAGATCGTAATTGTCTTACAATAAGCTTAGACATTTGTGAATGTAACATCAAAATATTGGTCAATTTGCGATTGCTTCATAAAATTATTCACGACTGAATACGCCAACTTAAAAGCGCAGTTCTCCTCATTTGTGGGAAGATTTTATTTCCTGCTTTAATGGAAGACGCCCCTGGCCTTTAAAAGGATCCATCCCGGCATTAGCCTGAAGCGATTTAGGGAAATCATGGAAAACCCAAATCAGGATGGCCAGACGCGGGTTTGAACCGTTATCCTCCAGAACGCCACCTCTCTCAGTTTCGTAGTTTCATGGTTCTCATTAACAACATGTATGTGTGAGATGCGGTAGGTGCCCATATTTCATGCATACTTGTGCCACCCCTGGTAATTTAATTAGATAAGCTGCTTTTCGTTTAGCGACTTTGTTTTCTTCTAATTAATGCACTCTTATGAGGACCTACCTATGACAGCAGGTAACTGGGGACAGATTATTTAGCATCTTAGGTGTATGCTAAATGCTCAGCCGACACCTCCAACTGTTTCACATTCACCGATAGAGAATGGGAAGAGTGACTGATTAAACTGAATTTTCTCATTTTAAGAGCACTGAAGGCGCGATCTGTTTTACTTGCTGAAAACGTTCAACAGCCTAGATCGCATAAAATATTTCTTTATTTATGACAGCCTGTTACAACAGACTTTGCTGTCATGTTCAGGTCTTAAAAATATTCTAGTTGTGACAAATCTTTTACAATGTGCTCATTTTTATCCACATAACAACTTGGCGTGATGTTCAACGTAAAATGAACACGGTTTACAACAAAAAGATTTTCGAGCCCTGAAGATGACAGCTAAGTGTGTCGAAACCGGTTGTCTTAAATAAAGAAATATTTTATGCGATCTAGACTGTTGAATGGTTTTTAGATTCATTAAATGCTTGATGTAGTGATTTCAGTCGCATCTTCGCGGTCACTATGATATAGACTCGTAGAAGTCTGTGGCATATTCCTCATTTAATACGGCTTCTTTGGATCATATGAATAGGATTCTGCGCGATAACTGGCATCTACCCTCAAGAAACTGCCAGTTCTTGTTTTACAGAATTTCTCTCCCATGAGGCAGACAAATCTGTGACCATTCTTGGTGCCCATCTTTATACTGGGTATCACAGGAGGAACTGTTAACATACACAGATACGACGGGAACACTCATTTGAACCAAAAGATCTGTTACGGAGATATGTTCTATTCCGAATGACTTGCGAGATACAACACATTTAATGTACATATGTTTTGAGCTAATGGCTCATACATGTGTGTTTTATTCACACAAACTCTCAGATGTTTTATTCTACCCCAACTTACGTCGTTGCTTCCAACCTCTTTGCCCATGACGTCCTTCTGCCATTTACTAGCCCGTTGAACGCGCAGTTGTTTTCGTACACTCATCTGCACTAATGGAGAATATGCTGATATGGTGTATGTTTACGGCTTCTGCGATGGCAATGCTTCTACTGCTGTCGAAGAATAACGTCAGCGTTTTCCGATCGAAGAGAGCTTAACGGAGTTTCTAGCAGATTGCGTGAAAGAGGCATTGTTCCAAGTTCTCACTTTTCTTTTGTGCGTATAATTCAGTGACCTGAGCAGGAACTACAACACATTGCTCAATTGGTGCAGCGTAGTCATACTACCAGAACTTGGTGACTTTCTGCACGTATTAATGTCGCGCGAACACTTACATGGAGAACATTACATGCAGAAAACTTGTGCACATTTTACGTAGAGCATGTCCACAATCTCTAAATTGCTGACAACGTCACACGATATGATTGTTGTCACAGATTAAATGACGATCGTCATTTGCTTCCATTAATGTTATTCACTGATGAAGCCTCGTTTACACGGAATACCAACAACATACGCAATGATCATCGAAGATCAGAGGAAAATGCACACCCTACGCTGGAAACTTCTTTACAATTTCGGTTTTCGCATGGTGTTTGTTGTGACATGATCGATAACATGTTCATAATTCCAGTCATTTTCGAAGAGGAATAGCGGAACAAGAATAAGCTACCCAAGCACGACTCGCAACCCGTCCCCACAGCTTCAGTTCTGCTAGTACCTCGTCTCCCGCCTTTCAAACTTCACAGAAGTTCACCTGCGAATCTTGCAGAACTAGCACTCCTGGAGGAAAGGATATTGCGGAGACCTGGCTTAGCCACAGTCTAGGGAATGTCTCCACAGTTCGAGTCTCGGTCGGGCACACTGTTTTAATCTGCCAGGATGTTTCATCGCTGCAGAGTGAAAATTTCATTCTGGACAAGAGTAACTTGCATTTTTTCTAATTCGTTCGATGAATACCTTGATGTTTCTTTGGCCATGCAGACTGCAATGTACATCCAGCCGGGGAAAACCCTCCATATTTTAACACATGTGTAAGAGGACATCTCAACCGCATCTCAACGCGGGAAGAAATGTCTGGTCGTATCGTGGACGATGCTAAATTTTTGTCATTTTTCTCGTCTTACTTTCTTTTTTAAATCTCTACAAGATCACTGTCCAGCCACATTAAGATGACCACCAGTCAAAAAGTTGAATAAACCACCTTTTGCAGCTCGGCAGAGGTGCGGGACGAGACTCGGTGAGGCTGCGCTAGGTTTCTCGGTTGGCGATTCATAGTGCTAAAAGACCGATCCAGGTTACCCCACAGTTTCTGGCTTGGGATGAAATCTGACCAGTTAGGTGTCCAAGAGAGTGCTATAAACTCATCCTGGAACTCTCCGAACCAGAGACGTACACAGTTAGCTGTGCGGCATGTTGCTTGGATTTGGTCCCCAAGGATAGATGCACACTTGTATTGATCCTTTGTGCCTTCTAGAATGTCGAGATCACCCAGGGAATGCCAGAAAAACATTCCCGAGTCCATGACGCTTTTTCCATGGGCCTCGACCCTTTTGACGAATGCTACAGGGAGTTTGCTTTCAGACACTTTACGTCATGCCAGCCAACGGTCATCTGTAGGTTGGAGCATACAACGTGATTCATCTGTGAAAGCTACCTGTCGCCAGTCAGTGGACGTGCAGTTGCGGTATTGGCGTGCAAATTCCTGCCTTTGTCGCCGATGAACAGTTGTCAGCATGGAAGCATGAACCAGACACCTGCTGCTAAGGTCCAGACGCAGCATATTTAGCTGAACTGTTACAGGAGACACTGTTGGTGGATCCTTGGTACATCTAGGTGGTCAGTTTCTCAACAAAGGTTCAAATGGCTCTGAGCGCTATGGGACTTAACATCTGATGTCATCGGTCCCATAGAACATAGAACTACTTAAACTTAACTAACCTAAGGGCATGACACACATCCATGCCCGAGGCAGGATTCGAACCCGCCACCGTAGCGGTCGCGCGGTTCCAGACTGAAGTGCCTAGAACCGCTTGGCCACACCGGCCGGAGTTTCTCAACAGCTCCACCCCTATTTGCCCGTACACATCTCCGCAGTACTCTTTCACCCCCGGCCTTTTATGGCCCGTGGTTTACCACAGTAGTCACCGCGCAGGTTTTGGCCAAAGTCACTTTGCCATTTGCGGTATACTTTAACGACGGAGACACGCAAACAGCTTAAAAACTAGCCGTTTCGGAATTGCTTGCACCCGTAGCCCGAAGGCCAATGATCATGCCCTTCTGGATGTCATATGAATCGCTTCGTCTCCGCATTATAACAAGGACGCCACCATTTTCCGCATCCCCCGACACGGTTTATATACCTTCCACTGCTGGTCCCGTCCCTTACTGCCTGTGAGTGTTTAGTGCACGCTGACGTCGAATATTGACAGCGGTCACATTAATGCCACTGGACCGAGTACATAATTAATGTAACTAAATTCTACTGTTTCGCTACTTACATACACATCTTAATGGAAACACATTTGTTATAGGTTGACTATTACATAGAAGACAACAGCAACCAGCCACGTTTTACAATGCTATTTATTTATTTACATAGCGTCGTTACCAGTTTCGAACATTGCAGGTTCATCTTCAGACGGCTAGTTCACGTTAAAATACATTTTACATTAGCTTTCACTTTTTGTTTCCCCAAATGATGAAATGTATCCTAACGTGGACTAGCCGTCTGAAGATGAGTGTGCAGTATTCTAAAGCGGTAACGACTCGATTTAAATAAATAAATAGCATTGTAAATAAATAAATAGCTTTGTGGCTGATCGTTGTTATCTTCTGTGTAAGAGTCAACTTATACTTTCTACAGAGTCACGGGCTCAGAGAGTCAGATTAAGACAAAATATCATAAAGGTACCTGTTATTGGAAGATGAGTAAATTTATCCTACATATTACTTCATGTTCAGTTACTGTTCAACACGTAACTGTGCTTCAACCTTTGAATACTACGACTTTCGTGTAGTTAGTCGAAATAATAAAACTGTGCTCCATAGTGAACACGTGAAGTTTATTAGCAATTCTTTGCTATTATCGCTGTCAACAACTGATTCATGGACAACAACTAATGTAACAGTCATTTTACAGTGATAGTCATGCAATTTACTGCTCATTATGTCTTTCATGAGTCGTCCAGTGTCAAGGGAAAGCGTCGTTTGTTTCCCATTGCAAACGAAATGACATTTATGGCGGAATTTTACATGCTCATTCCACACTTTTCGTTTTACCAGTATTTTTTAGGACGGACAGTAAAACAGGAAGAGTAATCAGTACTCCAGCAGAGACTCGCGTGCCACGCTGGCAGGGCGCTGTTTGCAATAGCCACGCAGCAGTGCTACTCGGTCGCTATTGTTCTACTGTCGCTGAATTACACGAATATCATACTAAAGTAATCTGGGGCAGCACTATCAAATGGGCACGTAAACTTCAGCTATAAAAATGATTTTGTCTGTAATGGGAAACAAACCGGTGCTTTGCATTGACACTGTCGGTTGCATGAACAAAGTGAGAGCAGCAGCTACTTGGGCTGAATCCATTTACCCATTGCTATAACTAAATTCCAAATAGCTCCCGAAACAAGAGAGAAAATGTGACTGACTATTTAAGGTAGGAAGAAAAGACCACAACGCAACATTTTCGCGTCTACTTATATACTCTTCAGAAAGTATGTGCAAATCAGCTTTCGACTCATTCGAATTAACAACGGAAAAGTAGTTGAAGAGGCATTAAAGTAAATAAAACAGGTAAAAAATTATATTCGAGAGACATCTGCTATCAGAAAATTCATTCATCATTGAAATTAACGACGCTAACTATCAGTGAATTTCCATCAAATATTTCAGAAACAATGCTTCATTAAAGCAAAGGGTTATTGATAATATTAGTCTTAATGTCTCGATGATTGCACGAGTAAAGCTCATTCCACAAAACTTTTTCATTTAGACCCTGCGTCAGTTTTGAATAACAATGATGAACAATCGTGTGCCGAAGACTCCTGGTAACCCTCGATTTGCCAACGCCCTTGTGAAAGAGGGCGGAGGAGAGGACAGAATGTCACGGCAGCCTCTTGCCCTTGGGGTTCTAAAGTACCCCTAAAGGGCAGAACACTCACCAAAGATCAACTGCATCATGCTGAAGAAGACAATGGAAACCAGTGCATTAAAGACACACAATATGTATCAACAGGATATGTGGCCTATGGCCTATAAGTGAGAAAGTGTAATGATGACTTTTCCATTGACCAAATATTCAGGGTTACTCCCCATTCATATGTGCGGAAAAGGACTGCCAAGGGTGAGGTGACCACGAGAAAAGGATGCAGTAATCTACGAAAGAGTAACACACTACGGTGGGAGGGGGGGGGGGGTGAAACGTAAAGATAAAAATTACTAGTCAGTTTAATATAGAATAACATCAACAGCTGTAGAAAATGGTCTAACGGCGTATTGGTTATGAATAGGAAAGGAGGAAAGAGTGTGAGTGTCAACAACAATTCATTCATACGTTTGTTCTCATCATGACAGCAAACCAGCACCGAGAACAATAGTTCAGGTATACATGCCGACATCGCAAACAAGAGCAGAAGACATAGGGAAAATATATGAGAAACTTGATCGGGGGACTGCAACGTGCTAGTAGTGATGGAATAGACGAGAGAGAGTACGGGCTTGGTAGTAGGAATGTGGGAGGAAAAAGCTAATTCATTCCCGCAGTGTGTAGAAGCTAGTTCAAGAATCACAGGAAAAGGGCATATACTTGGAAATGACCGGGAGACAGGGAAAACTGCGGCTGGATTACAGCATGGTAAGATAGAGATCCCTGAAACAGATTGGCGTACGCATCTGCAGATATGCAGTCAGATCGCAATTTAGTAATGATTAAGAGTAGACTGAGGTTTAAGGCAATCGTCCGAAAGAATCATTGTGGAAGGAAGCGGGATATTGAAGTACTGAGGAATGATGAGACGGTTTTTAAGTTCGCTAAGGGTGTGGATACTGCCATTAAAAAACCAGATTAGACAATTCAATTGCAGAGGAGTGGACGTCTCCAAAAGGGGAAATCACAGGACCTCCACAGGCAAACATTTCTACAAGGAAGGTAACTGCGAAGAAACCTTGGGTAACAGATGAAATACTTCAAATGATCAACGAAAGAAAGAAATACAAAAATATTCAGGGAAATTCTGGAATACTCTAACAAAAGTCACTTAGGATTGAAACAAGTAAGAAGAGCAGGGAAGTCAATGCGAAATCTGAAGGAATTGGAAAAGAAATATTCCTGGGAAGGATTGATTTACCATACAGAAAAGCTAAAACACCTTCTGTGAAATTAAAAACAAAGGCATCGAGTTTAAGAGTGTAATGGGAATTCCATTGTTAAGTGCAGAGGCCAGAGCGGATAGTTACAAAGAGTAGACTGAAACCCTCTACGAGTTTGAGGACGAAATGGGAGTCGACAAGGAAGAGATAGGAGATCCTGTATTAGAGTCAATGTTTAATAGAGCTTTGGAAGTCTTGCGACAAAATAAAGCAGAAGGGATAGGTACCATTTCTTCGAAAGTATTAATATCATTGGGAGATGTGGCACTAAAGTGAACAGTCAACTTGGTGTGCAGAAACTATAACACTGAAGACGTAAAACCAGACTTTCGGGAAAGTAGGATCCACACATTCCCGAAGATAGCAATGGAAGATAAATGTGAAAACTATCACACAATCTGGTAACAGCTCATGCACTAAAGTTGTTTACAAGAATAACATGCAGAAGACTGGAAAAGAAGATTGAAGGTCTGTTAGAAATTTGTATTCATGAAAGGTAAAGGCACTAGAGAGCCAGATTTACAATATGGACAAGAACCAAGAGGGAACAACATGAATTGAAGACCAAGAACCAAGTGCTCGGATTGAAAAGGATGTATTCTTTCGACCCTGCTGATCAGTCTGTAAATCGAAGAATCAATGACGGAAACAAAGGACGGGTTCGAGAGTGGGATCCAAATTCAGTGTGAAAGGATATCAGTGTTAAGAGTCTCTGATGACATTTCCATCCTTAGCGTATGTGAAGAAGAATTGCGGTATACGTTGACTGGAAGAAGAAGTCTAAAGAGCGCAGAATATGGACTGAGGGTAACCGAAGAAAGACGAAAGTAATGAGGAGTAGCAGAAATGAGTTTAGCGATAGTCGTAGTATCAAAATTGTGAACCACGAAAGAGATTAAGTTAAGATATTCTGACAAACTGCCTATTGGCTTCTGTCTCGGGTTCTTCGGCCGACGTTCATCTAATGATTTTACTGATTTTTCGCCAGCACGAGTGGCTGGCATTGTCAAAGCTGAACCACCGGCAATGGACAATGACAGTCTTAACAATTAAGATATTCTGCCACCTTGAAAGCATGTAGGAGTACATAAAAAGCATATCTGCACAAGCACAGAGAGTATTCCTGGCCGAGACAAGTCGCCTTCGGTATGTAGAAGAAATTTCTGAGAATAGAAGTTTGGAGCACGTTATTGGGTCGTAATTAATCACGAATTTAAAAGAAAAGAATCGAAGCGTTTCCAATGGGGTCCTGTAGAGTGATGTTGGAAATTAGGTGGACTGACAATGAACGAGGAGGTATGCCGGAGAAAGGAACATATGAAGAACGATGACAAGAAGGAGGGGAAGGTTGATAGAACACTTGTTAAAACATAAAGGAATAACGTTCATGCTATTCGAGGGAGCTGTCGATTGTAAAAATGTAGGGGAGGACAGAGATGGGAACACATCCAGCAAGTAATTGAGGACGTAGGGTGCTCGCGCTACTCCGAGATGAAGAAGTTGTTGCAGGAGAGGGTGTCATTGCGGGCCGTATAAAAACAGTCAGAATACTGACGATCCAGAAAAAAAAGTAAAAGAAACAAAATTTATCCTATTACGAAACAAATGAATGTTCATTGGCCTGCCTGAGCACAAGAGAACAGTCAAAACATAGTTTTCTCTTTATAACACATTTCTTGTAAGAACTTATTTTTGTTCAAACTACCTAGAACAGGAATTTTATATCGTACTGGTGTTTCAGTAACGCAACGCACTCTTGTTGGAAATCACAGCTACATGCTCACTGAATGAAAATGCGATTATAGCAACACATCACACATATTAAGCATTCGGGAGGACGACGGTTCAGTCCCGCGTCCGGCCATCCTGATTTAGGTTTTCCGTGATTTCCCTATATCTCTCCAGGCAAATGCCGGGATGGTTCCTTAGAAAGGGCACGGCCGACTTCCTTCCGCCGTCCTTCCCTTATCCGACGAGACCGATGACCTCGCAGTTTGGTCTCTTCCCACAGAAACAACCCAACAACGCATATTAAGCACCTAGACTATGTGTTTTTCTATCGGTGCTCACAGTTCAAAACAAGTTCTTCATATGCACGACATGTGATGAGCTATTCTAATAACGTTGGTTCGTTGATGCTTAGACGAATAAGATACAATTTTTGTGATTTTGTAAAGCTATACATTCTCATGGTGTAGTGTAAGACAGTATTGAAAATTATTTTTGGAAACATTTCTAATAAGCTCCTCATATGTATTCCACTTCAAGGAGCGCTGATCCGCTTATCTCACTTAATTATTCTGTTTGCACCCAGTTGTTGACAAAATAACAGTGCTGAATGGATGCGTGAAACATTACACAGATCAGTCAGATCTGCTGTCATCTCTTCAAAGTCAGATGCGGTTATGTTAATAAAACAGAAATTCATTACTACTACGCACTGCAACTTCATTAGTTCAGGACACTGCCACACCTAAGGGAGAATGAATGGCACACGTAAATGAGTTGTCATCTACGTCCGCCTTTAACAAGGCGAGCCCTCTAGTGTAAGGTACTCACAGCTGTAATTTTCAGTGACAATACACGACCCACCAAACTCAAAAAGTGCTCATCTGCGAGAGACTCTCAGCGACTACAAAATCTCATTCTAATTTTGTTGTTCGCGTCGAAATAGCTACGCAGAGCTGTCCTGAATAAACAGTGCATATTTCATCCGTAAATCTCTTTTGGAGTCTGCACTGTAATTATCATGATTCCGGGCAGCGCTGTAAAGCTATTAAATTATTGTACTTCGTTATTCTAGTCCGTAACAGCATTGCTGTTTATTTAAATACACAGCACATTATTCAAATTAAAATTGGGAGACACGAACGATTTGTGCGCCACATTTTATTTCATCCTGTGGGTGGATGTGGCCACACCAATAATTTTTAATGTAGCCTCAGCGAGGAATGCACTTTGCGAAATACAGTTCAGTAGATTAAATTCGTACAAAGCATAACCCGTAGTAACACTTGGCGGAATACAGTTCAGCAGATTAAATTAGTACAAAGCAAGCCAGGTAATAATTTTTTGGGAAAGATGATGATCTCTACAGCCATGGTACAAGGGAGCTCGCTGAACCTCTAGGAGTTTTCACGATAGTACACCTCAAACACTTTTAACTAACGAATGAGTGATGGTAAAATCAGGTCACTTTACTTCAACTATTCGACCTGTGAGTGCCAAGTTATATGACGCTAGCGTGTTTGATTGCAGTTACATACATAGGTAATCAGAGTGAACCAAAGAACTTTTACAAATGTCTGCCGTTCTCAGGTGAATACTTTCGAGCACTATATGCGGAGTTTACGGGAAATTCACCATCCGCGAATATGATGTGAGTTTGTCTTATTGAACTGACGAAGTGCCAGGAATCACATTGCGACTGTCCGCAATAGAGATACCAGGTTGTAAAACAATTTACGGCGAGGTATGTGCATATGTGGAGCCTGAATCGGGCACACACTACAGTTAGGGAAAGACAATCTTGCTTCTAAGCACCATGTAAAATTCGAAAAAAATGCAGTGTTTTCATACAATACTTTCCATAGCGTCCGCAGCCCGTGGTCTTGCGGTAGTGTTCTGGCTTCCCGCAGAAAGGGTCCCGGGCTCGATTCCCGGCGTGGTCAGGGACTTTTCCTGCCTCTAGATGACTGGGTGTTGTGTCGTCTTCATCATCATCATTCATCCTCATTACGGTGGGAGGAAGGCAATGGCAAACCACCTCCGCTAGGACCTTGCCTACTACGGCGATGCGGGTCTCCCGCATCGTCCCCTACGCTCCTTGGAGCATGGGACCTCATAATCATCACTTTCCATAGCTTTGTGAGTATCCACGCTTACAACACTTGGTTTGTATCTTCACCAAAAACTGGGTAACACCAGGATCTGACCAATATACCACAAAATTACTATCGAAATGAATTTAGAATTACGTACCTAAGATTAAAATACTAAGCTCTGAAATGCGAGGCAACAGTCTGCGATGTATAATTTTATGGTTGTCACAGAACTGTGTTACATGTTGACGACAGGATTAACTCTGAAATATCTGCGTTTGCACATAGTGGGTTATTTGAAAGGAGACTGTCGTGTTTGCCATAACGATTTTCAAGAAGTTTTGGCCACAATTGTGAATGAAGTTGTGACTCTGATAAATGTACTCAACATCTGCAGTATTCCTTGTAAGTCTCTTCCTAAGGCTACAGATGTTCGTCAGAGAGGGAACATCATTTTGTAGGGAGTATCTGTGAGTTAAAAATTGTTAGACAGTCGGGCGATGAACGTGGTTTGAGAAGGATGGAAACTGGTCTGCCGCCTAGCGGAAACAGCATTATGTGAAAAGGATTTTGTATTAATATGATCTGAGGAAAAATTTTATGGAAATGAGATCATACGAATGCAAGGATGTCAGAGGGAAGTTTTCTAAGCAATTTAGTTTTTTATGTATTCAATAATTGAGTAGTTTATTATTGTTAGAACATTGTGTATGGTTAAAGTTTACTGCAAGAAGTTGTATATTGAAGCACAAGGACTTGTCTAACTGTACACAGGAAAATGATTAAGAAAGAGGTTTGCTTACTTGTCTAGTTGCGAGAACCTTGTGAAAGAGTGTATTGTTATTAATTAAGCATAGTTATACTTGGAGTCTTTGTTCTCATCTATCAGTCGTTAAATTAAGGTCATCATTTTTCGTTCTTTACCTTTATGAATGTGTATGTATACTCGCAGTGCACATTGCGAATTTTGTGCTGCAGAAGTATTTTGTGAAAACTGGTAGCATATCGTCTTGCACTGCATGTCGCTAGAACGACACATGACATTTAGCTGTGGACAGTCAGATCAGTATTACTAATAGTAACAGGTTACAGAACAGATGGGGGTTCCATGCGTACAGGTACGCAAATGAATTGAATTACCATTAAAATTCATGTCCATTATAAGGCACAGTGTTGTCAGAATTCATTTGTGAAAATATCGTATCAGGTCAGAGGCTTAATGCCAGCAGAAGATCTCAGTAAAGTGCTGTCTTGTGAATTTGAAGCAGTTTTATCACACAGTCAGATGGGTTAAACTTTATGTTCATTTTCTGTGTAATTAAATTAACAATTCTGGTACAGTGATTGTTTACAAGATTAAGACAAATATTAGCTGTGTTCAGGGTCAACATTTTGATTTGAATCATTTTGTTTTGCAGTCAGATAGTATACGGAAATTCTATTGAAAACGGATTGCTCTCTCGGAGGTGAAATGTTGTGTACTGGCTAGCCTGGATTTCGCATCGTGTAGCGTGAACTCCGAATACTTCCGTTCAAAAATTTAATTTTTAAAACAGATCTGTTCCCCTGCACTGAGATTTACGTATTTCCATATCAAAATAAGTTTTATCACATATTTATTACATACCAACCAGACAACTGCAAACACGAATTTATAAGTTGAACATTTACGTAGGTGGAACTTAAATAGTGGCAGCACTGCTGCGGGGACACTATGCAATGGAATCTACTTTTGTTGCTGATAGCACACGTTGTTTACATATCTACCTTACTCCCAGCAAATGGACTCGCCCGTCCCACGTCATCGGCGTGCGCACAATCTAGGGAAACACAGTCACTTGTGAGCGAGCGGTCTAACGTAACGGTGTCACTATGTTTTCGAAACAGGAACAACGGAGTTGGATTAAGATTGAGTGTACCAGAGGTCGTACAAAACGACAGTGTCATCAAGGTCTGCAAGAGGCGTACAGAACAGTGGCAACTCGGGTAAAAGCCTTCAACGAAGGTCGGCAAACTGTGGCAGATATGCATCGGGCAGGTCGTCCTATCGTCTCTGAAGAAGTGCATGCTGTTGCCGAGTTAGTGGACAGTGATCGATGCCATACGATTCGTGAGCTCGCCCACGAAACCGGATTGGCGCATACGACTGTTCTTCGCATCCTGAAGGAACGCCTGGGCATGCGAAAAATTGCATCACGATGTATTCCGCATGACTTGATGGAAATGCAGAAATGGATGCGTTACGACGCTGTTCAGACGCACTTGGAGCGCGATGAGCGTGAAGGAGAGGCTTTATTACGCCGTATCGTAAGACTGGATGGGACATGGGCCATATCGTACGGGCCAAAACTGAAACGCCAATCCAACGAATGGCATCATTATGGTCGCCAGCAAAGTCGAAAGTACGTCAGAGCCCCAATATGGTGAAAGCTATGGTGATTCTCATGTACGACTGTGATGGTGTTAGCCTAACGCATTACAGTCCTCCACGGCAGACCGTCAATGCACAGTAACACTGTTCGTTTTTGGAGCATCATCTGCTACCAGTTTTTCGAAAGAAGCGGTGACACTTTCTTAGCAACCCACACATCATATTGCACGATAATGCGCGGTCGCATAGATCTCTGTTCGGTCGATGGGACTGGGAAGTACTGTACCATCCACCATACTCCCCGGACTTAATTCCTTGTGAGTTTGATATGATTCCGAAGATGAAGGAACCACTATGTGGCATTCGTTTCAGAACTGTTCCACAGATTCGACAGGCAGTAGACCGCTCCATTCGCACCATCAACAGAATAGGCTCTGCTAACGGTATACTACGCCTTCCACATCGCTGGCAACGGGTTCTACACAACGCTGGTGACTACTTTGAAGGACAGTAACTGGTGAAAACATGTAACTCTTTTGTATCTGTTGTGAATAAATAGTTGCCACTGTTTAAGTTTCAGCCCTCGTACTTTCATACTCTCCACAAGTTTTTTAAAACTTCAATTGATTTTATCTGTGTATATCTATTTCTAAGAATGCCTTCATAGCTGAGTGGCCAGCGTAGGTCGCTGCCATGTGGAGCACAGGGATTCGATTCTCGATAATGTCAAGGATTCTGCCTTGGTGTGAGTCCTGGTACAAGGTGCTCCCAGCCTCTTGATGCCATCTGAGGAGCTACTCGACCGAGTGGTAGCGGCGCCAAGGACTGGAAAGTCTGTAAAACGGCCGGGAGAGCGGTATGAAGAGTACATACCCCTCCAACAGCATCCGCGTGATGCCGCAAGGCAGAGAATGACACGGGCTATAAGTAAAAATCCCTTGGGCCTTTACGTCCTAGACGAGGACCTCGTTGTATGTTTCTGTGCTGTTCTCGAACGCTACAGATAGCCGTACCGTAGGTGCAACAACAACGGAGGGGTATCTGTTGAGAGGCCAGACAAACGTGTGGTTCCTGAAGAGGGACAGCAGCCTTTTCAGTAGTTGCAGGGGCAACAGTCTGGATGATTGACTGATTTGGCCTTCTAACACTAACCAAAACGGCCTTGCTGTGCTCGTACTGCGAACAGCTGAAAGCAAGGAGAAACTACAGCCGTAATTTTTCCCGAGGGCATGCAGCTTTACTGTATGGTTAAATGATGATGGCGTCCTCTTGGGTAAAATATCCCGGAGGTAAAATAGTCCCCCATTCGGATCTCCGGGCGGGGACTACTAAGAAGAACGTTGTTATCAGGAGAAAGGAAACTGGCGTTCTACGGATCGGACCGTGGAATGTCGGATCCCTTAATCGAGCAGGCAGGTTAGAAAATTTAAAAAGGGAAATGGATAGGTTAAAATTAGATATAGAAGTAATTAGTGAAGTTCGCTGGCAGGAGGAACAAGACTTTTGGTCAGGTGAATACAGGGTTATAAATACAAAATCAAATATGGGTAATGCAGGAGTCGGTTAAATAATGAATTAAAATATAGGAGTGCGGGTAAGCTACTACAGACAGCATAGTGAACGCCTTATTGTGGCCAAGATGGACAAGAAGCCCACGCCTACTACACTAGTACAAGTTTATATGCAACTAGCTCTGCAGATGACGAAGAAATTGAAGAAATGTATGATGAAATAAAAGAAATTATTCAGATAGTGAAGGGAGACGAAAATTTAATAGTCATGGGTGACTGGAATTCGGTAGTAGAAAAGGGAGAGAAGGAAACGTAGTAGGTGAATTTGGACTGGGGCTAAGAAATGAAAGAGGAAGCCGCCTGGTAGAATTCTGCACAGAGCACAACTTAATCATAGCTAACACTTGGTTCAAGAATCATAAAAGAAGGTTGTATACATGGAAGAAACGGGGAGATACTGATAGGTTTCAGATAGATTATATAATCGTAAGACAGAGATTTAGGAACCAGGATTGAAATTGTAAGACATTTCCAGGGGCAGATGTGGACTCTGTCCACAATCTATGGGTTATGAACTGTAGATTAAAATTGAAGAAACTGCAAAATTGTTGGAATTTATGGAGATGGGACCTGGATAAACTGAAAGAACCAGAGGTTGTACAGAGTTTCAGGGAGAGCATAAGGATACAATTGACAGAAATGGGGGAAAGAAATGCAGTAGAAGAAGAATGGGTAGCTTTGAGAGATAAAGTAGTGAAGGCAGAAGAGGATCACGTAGGTAAATAGACGAGGGCTAGTAGAAATCATTGGGTAACAGAAGAGATACTGAATTTAATTGATGAAAGGAGAAAATGAATCAGGCGAAAAGGAATACAAACGTCTCAAAAATGAGATTGACAGGAAGTGCAAAATGGCTAAGCAGGGAAGGCTAGAGGACAAATAGGGGTAATATAGATACTGTCTACAGGAAAATTAAAGAGACCTTTGGAGGAAAGAGAACCACTTCTATGAATATCAAGAGCTCAGATGGAAACCCAGTTGTAAGCAAAGAAGGGAAAGCAGAAAGATGGAAGGAGCATATAGAGGGTCTATACAAGGGCGATGTACTTGAGGACAATATAATAGAAATGGAAGAGGATGTAGATGAAGATGAAATGGGAGATGCGATACTGCGTGAAGAGTTTGACAGAGCACTGAAATACCTGAGTCGAAACAAGGCCCCGGGAGTAGACAACATTCCATTAGAACTACTGACGGCCTTGGGAGAACCAGTGCTGACAAAACTCTACCTCCTGGTGAGCAAGATGTACGAGACAGGCGAAATACCCTCAGACTTCAAGAAGAATATAATAATTCCAATCCCAAAGTAAGCCAGTGGTGACTGATGTGAAAATTACCGAACTATCAGTTTAATAAGTCACAGCTGCGAAATAGTAACGCAAATTCTATACAGACGAATGGAAAAACTGGTAGAAGCCGACCTCGGGGAAGATCAGTTTGGATTCCGTAGAAATATTGGAACACGTGAGGCAATCCTGACCCTACGACTTATCTTGGAAGCTATATTAAGGAAAGGCAAACCTACGTTTCTAGCATTTGTAGACTTAGAGAAAGCTTTTGACAATATTGACTAGAATACTCTCTTTCAAATTCTGAAGGTGGCAGGGGTAAAATATAGTGAGCGAGAGGCTATTTATAATTTGTGCAGAAACCAGATGGTAGTTATAAGAGTCGAGGGACATGAAAGGGGAGCAGTAGTTGGGAAGGGAGTGAGACAGGGTTGTAGCCTCTCCCCGATGTTATTCAATCTGTATATTGAGCAAGCAGTGAAGGAAACAAAAGAAAAATTCGGAGTAGGTATTAAAATCCATGGAGAAGAAATAAAAGCTTTGAGGTTCGCCAATGACATTGTAATTCTGTCTGACACAGCAAAGGACTTTGAAGAGCAGTTGAACGGAATGGACAGTGTCTCGAAAGGAGGATATAAGATGAACATCAACAAAAGCAAAACGAGGATAATGGAATGTAGTCGAATTAAGTCGGGTGATGCTGAGGGAATTAGATTAGGAAATAAGACACTTAAAGTAGTAAAGGAGTTTTGCTATTTTGGGAGCAAATAACTGATGATGGTCGAAGTAGAGAGGATATAAAATGTAGACTGGCAATGGCAAGGAAAGCGTTTCTGAAGAAGAGAAATTTGTTAACATCGAGTATAGAATTAAGTGTCAGGAAGTCATTTCTGAAAGTATTTCTATGGAGTGTAGCCATGTATGGAAGTGAAACATGGACGATAAATAGTTTGGACAAGAAGAGAATAGAAGCTTTCGAAATGTGGTGCTACAGAAGAATGCTGAAGATTAGATGAGTAGATCATATAACTAATGAGGAGGTATTGAATAGGATTGGGGAGAAGAGAAGTTTGTGGCACAACTTGACTAGAAGAAGGGGTCGGTTGGTAGGACATGTTCTCAGGCATCACGGGATCACCAATTTAGTATTGGGGGGCAGCGTGGAGGGTAAAAATCGTAGTGGGGGACCAAGAGATGTATACACTAAACAAATACCGAAGGATGTACGTTGCAGTAGTTACTGGGAGATGAAGAAGCTTGCACACGATAGAGTAGCATGGAGAGCTGCATCAAACCAGTCTCAGGACTGAAGACCACAACAGCAACAAGGAAATGCAGACAGTCGCTGCGAGTGGGCTTTGATTTAAATCACTGGAGGTAGTTGAAAATTCAGGCTGGATTGGGATTCGAACCCAGGTCTCCTGGTTGCTAGGCAGACGCGCTTATCACTTTATCCCCAGAGACATTGGTCATCACAGCTGCACAGACTACCCTAGCACGTCTCCCGTGAGTTTCAAATTCTCAACCTATCCAATCGCTACGAAGGTAGCGCCCCTTGCCCTTTATCCTCATTACTCGCGGCATTTCACCGATTGCAGTAAGAGCTCGGGCCTGGTGAGCATCTGCATTGCAGGGATCGTTGGCCATCCTCGCCTCAATACATGGGGCTGCAATACAAGTCTGGATCTTTCATGAAAGACAGTTAGTGAAGTGTTACGTCATTTGCTATTCTTCACCACATTCTAAAATAAACAGTGCTAATCCATTCAGGCACCATACAGTTTCACTTCTGACACCTTTCTCCAATATCACGCAGCCTCTCCACTACACATCTTGACAGAAATTGACCTTTTAGGATAGGTCTTGAATTACGTGACAGCTCAGGAGATGAGAGCATTAGCACCGAAAGGCAGTCTCCGTCTACGAGTCTGATTTTGTATACTGTTTTTATCTGTCAAAAGGATTAAAAACCTCACGCAATCCTGCCTCGAGTATAGATGTGTGTGATGTCCTTAGGTTCGTTAGGTTTAAGTAGTTCTAAGTCTAGGGGACTGATGACCTCAGATGTTAAACCCCTTAGTGCTTAGAACCATTTGAACCGTTTGAACCACAAATGTGTCCTGAAACAAAACAAAATAATTCATCTTTCACACTGAAGCACCTCTGCATTCGCTAATAACACTTACTAAGGTGCTTTTAAGCAGTTTTACGATTTATTGAAAATAGCATTGTTTATCGATATAAGACGCTTCATCTACACCTACATCTACATAGATACTCACTAAGCCACCCTGTACTACTCTTGTCATTTCCTGTCCTGTTCTACTCGCAAACACAGCGAAGGAAAAACCATTGTCTGGACGCCTCCGTATGAGCCCTAATTTCTCATATCTTATTTTCGTGGTCCTTAATGCGCGATGTATGTTGGCGCTAGCACAATCGTTCGGGTTCGAGTCCTCCCTCAGGCATGGGTGTGTGTGTGTGTGTGTTTGTCCTTAGGATAATTTAGATTAAGTAGTGTCTAAGCTTAGGGACTGATGACCTTCGCAGTTAAGTCCCATAAGATTTCACATACATTTGAACATTTGAATCGTTCGGGAGTCAGCTTCAAATGCCGGTTACAATCTTTTCCTATAAGAACGCCGCCTTCCCTCCATGTATTTCCTCTTGCGTCCGTGAAACATCTCCGTAACACTTACGTTTTGTTCGAATCTACCGAGAGCAAATCTAGCAGCCGTCCTCTGAATTGCCTCGATGTTTCCCTTCAATCCGACCTGGTACGGATCCCAAACACTCGAGCAGTAATCAGGAACAGGCCTCACCAGTGTCCTATATGCGGTCTCCTTTACAGGTGAACCACTCTTTCCCAAAATTCTCCCAATAAACCGCAGTCGACCATCGTCTTCCCTACCACAGTTCTCACTTGCTCGTCCCAACTCATATCGATTTACAACGCTACGCCCAGATATTTAAATGACTTGACTGTTTCAAGCTGGACACTAGTACTACTGTATCCGAACATTACAGGTTTTTTCGTCCTACTCATCCGCATTAACTTACGTTTTTCCACACTTAGTGGTAGCGGCCATTCATCAAACCAACTGCAAATTTTGTCTAACTCTTCTTGTATCTTTCTACAGCCACTCAAGTTAGACACGCTACCGTACACCACGGCATCGTCAGTAAACAACCGCAGACTGCTGCCCACCCTGTACGAACATCGCACATCCAGGAAAGGAACATTAAGTTACTAGTCGAGGAAATTTATATAGAATTCAGGCCACATAAAATAGCGATAATTAATATACAGCAAGCTACAGTTCTTTGAAACTTCACGAGAATGTGAAACGAAGGACGTTAAAATAAAGAAGACATGGCGCCGAGCATAAACGTCAATTGAAGTCTGTCGGCAATCTTGGTACTCTCAGTAGGTTGCTTCTGTGTTGAAACCCTGTGTTAAACTTAGCCTCTTACAATTAATGCACTGAACAGACTGTCATTTCTGAGCAAGTGCTTTGAAGCAATATACTTTCGTGGATGAATACTCATCATCAGACAGTTAAAAAGTTAAACTTTTGACGCCAATGCTCACTTGTCGAGCATGGTGTGCATGTCTGAAAAACAGCCGAAGGTTTTATTCCTTTTTTGAGCAAAATCGAATAGCAACAGTACAATACGAACACGTCATTTAGACTCACCAATATGGCGGAGGCAGGCTACATATTTTCAGCGTAAGGCTTTCCTTATATTCGAACCTCCTTGGGTGGAACAGCTAAGCACGTAGAGGATGGGGATGATTGGGAGGATGATGGTCAATTGAATATTTCTGAGGCATAACACATAAAATAAATACTGCAAGGATTATGACGAGGAATCATTTGTATTTGGTACGTGGCAGGTGTTAGTGCGTCAAGCTTCGCGATTAAATTCAAGACTCCAGTTGCTTTCACAATTACATTGTCTTTATTATCTACCTGCTGGAGCGACACGATTTGGATTGTTCATTTCTTACAGAAGAACTTGCCGACTACATTCATTTATAACAATTTGCTTCGCGAAGTCTCTCTCTCTCTCTCTCACACACACACACACACACACGAACAAACAGTGACAGAGAATGATTTTCAGTCATACTGCAGCTAATAGCATAAACTTTCAGTAAATCCATTACAAGATTTTCGGCAGAGGACACTTGCTTTGGTATACGCGGTGAATCAACTAACATTTGCACCGCCGATATTTCGGTCATGGAAGGCACTATCGATACTCAGTTTCACAGAATCGAATTCTAGATAAGGACGCCCATTTGCCGCCAATACACAGATTTTGAGACGTTAGGCGAAATGCAGTTCTTTACAACATTTGCAAATTTTTAAATGGTCAGTGCGTACTGACAGTAAAATCCTGAAAGTAGCGTAAATGAGACTGTCTATTGTGGTTTTTGCACGAAGCTAGTGCAAGTAGTTTACGAGCTGTCATATTGTGAACACAACTGACGTTCTAATTTAGTCTACTTTGACTATGGTACTGTCAACAGGCATTTTTCCATTGAAATGGTTGCACCTTTTTTAAATAAACGCGCATTTGAAACTCATGATGCTCTGTGTATGGGATGCATAGAGGGGCCCCTGCGTGCCATTCCAATCTGTGATATCCGATTTAAGGGGCGCCTTCCATTATCGAAATATTTGCGGTGGAAGTATGAGGTGATTCACCCTGTACATGTATATTTTCTATCCACAATTTCGGGTTTATTATCTCTCAGCATAATTTCCAACATCTGACGTAGCTAGCGACGAAAGAAGTGGAATTGTTCAGCGTATTAACTCTGGTGGAATATTACGGTCAGTGCATAGAAGAAGCAGTTGAGGGCTTTCCCTTTGCATCCGTTGGTCTCTGGCGGTGGGTACTCTCTCCCAGAAACAGTGATTCATATGCAAAATTACGACGCTTGCCCGAGATTTCTTGTTGCTTTGTGCTGTGCGAAGACGAGTGACGGGCGAGGAAGCAGTGCCCGGATGAAAGCCGCCCCGTAATTCTGTTCTAAGCCACGGCACGCCAGGCCACACCACGAGCCTTATGCAGGGTCCGCCATTAAAAGCAGGAACGAACGGTGCGGTGTGACCTGTTCTCAGGCATTCCGCCAGCGTAAGATGCTTTTAATGGGTGTCATAAATATTAATGCAGCCTCGGAAGGTTATGTGGAACAGAACACAGTAATGAGCTGCATGGTCGAAGCTCTCCTATACTCTCAAGTGGCGAAATGGCGTTCCCGCGTAACGACCCCCTCTACCAACTACAGTGCTAGGATATTTGAAAGCAAAGTCCAAAATGTAAACTTTCCTGCGCTACCACAGCATATGAGATATACTTCAAGGTAGAGTGGATGTGGGTTGCGCTATGAAACTGGACAATATCTCATGCTCATTTGTTTGGTAAACAACACGATACACGACATATGGCAGAGCAGGTGGTCAGCATACTGCTCTTCCGGTTGTTGTCGGGCTTCTTGACATCAGAACAGCTACTAGTCGATCGAGTAGCATCCCGCAGGAATTCTTCCACCAAGGAGAAATCCCCGGCTAGCCACGCTGACCACTCGCCTACGGAGGCTGACTTCAAAATTAATACGATAAATTAACATTACACACACGATTTATTGGACCTGTGTTTTGCTACTTATACTTTCTAACTACACTTAATTATGTATCGATGTGAAATGATTTGTAAATTGTGCCCATACACAAATGATGTTAATTGGAGAATATTTTATATGCTTTTGTATTTCTCTATATATTTACTTCCCTTACAGATTCTCTTTATTGCAATTCCTATCTGATAAATAGTATTGATCAGTGAAATATTTTGAAAAGATGTTACAAAAATATGGAATGTTACTGACAATCTTATGTTTCTGTTAAGATGTTGTCACTAAGATGGTTCAAATGGCTCTGAGCACTAAGGGATTTAACATCTGAGGTCATCAGTCCCCTATAACTTAGAACTACTTAAACCTAACTAACCTAAGGACATCACACACATCCATGCCCGAGGCAGGATTCGAACCTGGGACCGTAGCGGTCGCGCGGTTCCAGACTGAAGCGCCTAGAACCGCTTGGCCACACCGCCCGGCTATCACTAAGACAATAACTTCATAGACGCTCCTTTCGCTGTAAAACATTTTGGCTGGAAGAGTTGTAAAAAAGTACCGTCTGCTACCGTAAGTAACGTGGACTACGGTAGTTTTCGTCAGTTAAGATAGTAACCACGTTACCTGTGCTTTAGGTTTGCTGCATACCTGTTGGACGTTACATTTCGACTACTTTATCTGCATATATGATCAGTGACTCACTAGATTCCCCTAGAAACCGGAAGTGGTGAAAGGGTCTAGAAACTGAGTATGGATGTTATAAATGCCACCTAACCTACGGAACATGTTTGTTCTACATAGATATCCTCCTGTCTGTTACTTAAAAATAAACTGCATTTACAGGAAAACTGGAACCACCATTGTGTGGTTCAGGTTTTATTCGAAAATTGTTGAGCTGTATCGCTATTCAGTGAGATATAGTAAAATTAGAAAAAAATACTGATTTTTCACTTAGACCTAGAAAAAACAATTCCGCTAAAAAAAATAAAACAAAAATGCAAAATAGAAACATATCGAAAATCTCTTCACTACTTCGACGAGCTTGTGTAAAACATGTTTCTATTATTGCTCAACAACATTCGCACTTATCAGTTAAAACAGGAAACTCTTGCCTTTAATCAAGAGAAAGAAAGCTCTGTTAAGTACAATATAACAACCATAATTATATAGATATTTCTTCTACTTGTGCTTGTAAACTACACTTGTATCAAAAGTACTTGCTTTGGTTATATAAAAAAGCAGAAGTTTCACGAGCATCTATTTTTTTCTTTTACTTATACAATGAAATTTATGTTTTGTAAGGATGTAAAATACTCAATGTACTAACAATGAACAAAGTGTGGTTTTAATTATGTGCAAAAAAAAAAAAAAACAAGACAAAGAAACCAACAGAAAACAAAAGAAGTCGTCGGCTCCCAATTCTTCTCATTCAAAAATTTATTTATGCTTCTTTCCCTACCAATGCTACCAGGTGCCGGTAATCATACCATTTACTACGTCATTTATGTAGTTTACCAAAACTACCGAACTGTAGTGTTGGTAGATTGCAATACTACTTGTAAATTAGACTTCGTCTCGTTTGTATGAGTTGATAAAGAACTGTGATAATGTGAAAGGAATGAAGAAATGTAGCAGTACAGTCTAACGGCCTATGAGATTTAGTGACGTGTATGAAATTAATCGGAACCTTGAAATCCTTTTTGCAAGCAGGCTTCAAAAAGTCAGACTACTATTCAAACAACGGGAATGACCTCTGCAGGTCAATCGACACGAGATAAGTGTAATAAATGTTTACTCATTATAACGCCTATATCAGTATCTAAATACAGTAGAAAGACTCTAATCCGGAACGTTCGTGGCCGTGAGGGTGGCAGACAACCGAAAATACCGGTTTCCGAGCATTATCTAAAAATAGCAAAGTACGGAACGTCTGACGCAAGGTAAACAATGGGTCACGTCGATCAGCCTTTCATTGTTGATCGTAAGTTCTCTGCTTCGTTAAAACTGATGAAAATTTACAGTATAATACTTTACATAACAACATTTTAGAGAACAAATGAAAACAAATATTATTGTTCAAATGGTTCAAATGGCTCTGAGCACTATGGGACTTAACTGCTGTGGTCATCAGTCCCCTAGAACTTAGAACTACTTAAACCTAACTAACGTAAGGACATCACACACATCCATGCCCGAGGCAGGATTCGAACCTGCGACCGTAGCGGTCGCGCGGTTCCAGACTGTAGCGCCCAGAACCGCTCGGCCACCCTGGCCGGCAAATTGTCTACATCCTGTTAGGTAATTTTAAGATATTGTGTTAAGGTCAAATGGTTCAAATGGCTCAAATGGCTCTGAGCACTATGGGGCTTAACATCTATGGTCATCAGTCCCCTAGAACGTAGAACTACTTAAACCTAACTAACCTAAGTACATCACACAACACCCAGTCATCACGAGGCAGAGAAAATCCCTGACCCCGCCGGGAATCGAACCCGGGAACCCGGGCGTGGGAAGCGAGAACGCTACCGCACGACCACAAGCTGCGGACTGTTAAGGTCAGAACAGCAGAGTGTGGCACTATTGTGCAGTAATGGGAACGCTTTATACTGCACTACATACAGTATTTCTGTATTTCATTCATTTGAAGTAAGACCTAATGTCGTTAGTTTTTTGTATCAGATGTTTTTTTCAAAAAGCTCGTTATGTATAGCACACAAATGTGTAAGTTCTTCGGTGTTGTACGATTTGCTGTTTCCTGCAAATGTTGTGAATGTATTAATAGCGATAGCTGCTTCATTCCAGGTAGGTAGAGGTGTTGAGTTGGTTGCTTCATTGCCTTCTACTTCAATGTCTGGTGGCTGAAGTTGTTGCTGTGGCCGTGTGACATTTTCTGCTGTCAATTCGTCTGATATTTCTTCGAGTATAGGTTCTTTATTGTCAGTGTCTATCCAGTCGTAAACTTCATCTCTCGGCGAATTTCTTATTTCATTTTGAGTATCATGCAACAATGTAACCACAGCGTAATTTCGAATGAAATAGTGGATTCTGTTTCTTCTTCGTAGGATTCTGGTCTTTGATCAGAGTTTTCGCCAAGATTTCCGAAGAGTAACAGGTTTACTTTATTCCACGCCGAAGCTGTTCCAAAAATAGCAACTTAAATGTTAATTTTTTTTGAAAATCCATCACCGAACACTCTCAATTACTAAGCTCTTGAAGAAAAAAGGCTCTTAAAAGCACCTGAAATTTTTAATTATTTGCTGGTTCATTGGCTGAATCAGGAAAGTTACGTTAGCTAGAAGATAAGTAGCGAATAAATTCCCTGAGATCGTTTCAGACGCTGGATGATGGGTTGTACTGTTATCTACCAACAGCATAACCCTATTCTCGTTAGACAAACCTAATTTTTTTTAACTGTCTCTCACAGAAGGTACGAATTTTTGGAAAACGGTTCCTTAAGCAATTCTGAAGTCATCCTTGCGTTCGAATGAGCTCCATAAATTACAAGAAAATTTAAGGTGCCTTTAAAATCCCATGGATTTTTGTACTTACCAACAAAATAACTAGTGAACATGTGGTCACCTGAGGCATTCGAACACAGTAAAACTGTCAACCGTTTCCATTTTTTTTATTTTTTAAAGCATTTGGCGGACTTTTGCTGTTTACATGCCGATGGTGAACTGGGCAAACAACGCCAAGGTTGGCCCGGTTCATTGTCATTATAAAAGTGACTAGCAGTAAAGTTCTCGTGTTGAACCAAATTGTGAAATGTTTCGTTGTATTCTTCGGCAGCATTTTTATCTGCATAAGGTAACTCCACACCTAAGTCAATCTTCCGAATTCCGTAACAAGTCCTGAATGGGTGTAGCCAGCATTAAGAAAATACAAATCAGTTTCTGATAACTTCAAGTCGTCACAGAACTGTTTACGTTTTGCCATATCATAGGCACAGTTACAGCTTTTTATTTAGACCTTCCGGCACAGAACTACTTGCACAAAATTTCATCCAACTGATTTAGTTTGGGCTTACTCTAAGTTTTTAGTGACTCAGTGTAATATATGCAACTGTTGGTGAGGCAAACATTTCATGTTGGCCTTTATTTATTTTAATATCAGAGATTTATATTCTCACCGTTCTCAATTCGATCAGTGGTGTCAAGTTTTTGTTGTATCCTAATCGTAACATGTTTACGTTTCATTTCCACATTGTTTTGAGAGGTGCTTGGCTGAGAAAACTTTCCCACAACAATACGCATCACCACTGTAACTGCGATATAGAAGAGTACTAATCGTGATTACACTTTAAAATACCATGCTTTAATCGCTGTATAAAACTGATGGCATGACAGAAGATGTCTGCAAAATTAGTGGAACAACTGTTGGCAGTATACGATTCGAAATCGTTGACCACTGCCGAGCGCGACCAATTCCGCCAAACATGTCCGAAATGTTCGGTACGTATGGAGCTATACTGGATTATAGAACGTGCCGCACTGTCAGATACCAGATTAACTGGCTTTTACTGTAATAAAACTTCTCCTGTTGCTTATCTCACCTACCGCAACGAGTCGCAGCAGATATTTCTGAGGTTTGTGAAGTCCAAGGATCATAGCACATTTTCAATGCATTAATTACATAAATACTGCCTTATACCGTACTGCAGTTCATCATATCGTAAGATTCATCCAGTACTATCAACGAACTGTATCTAGAATAAATACATAGGCTTCCGCAGCCAATGTCGCTCTCATTAAATTCCTGTGTGAGTTTCCGCGTTTCCCTGTACAATACTCAAAATGCTAAAATCATAAAATATCCAACATTCTGGTCATGTTGCAGCACCCTTCCTCGGGGCATAGGTTCTCTGAATGTTTGACTCTTATCCAGTGACACTCAAGAAAAGAAATTTCCTCAGTAAAAACTGCTAATGAACAACATTCAAACGTATGTGCAATGCGGATCAGAATTAAGGATCGGTTAATAGCAAAACGGAAAACATAGAAAAAAAGACAAAGTTCTCGGTTTATCAGACGATTAAAGCGACCTTCTGCGGCAACATTTCGATAGGTTTCCTCCTCGTTATCTTCAGTCTAGAAAACTAGGCGAAACGCTGCCACAGAACGACGCTTTGACTCGGCTATTAATCAGAGAGGACTTTAACATCAAAATTCGCCGAGAAAAACTGCATTCCTGTAAAATCGCTATTGCTTGCAAATCTTAACATGTCTACAGCGCGTTGAAAAATGAATTCGATAACTGGAGAGATCGTGGTAGGGAGCGAAACAAGGCAATAATGTGCAGTAAAGAACATGTGCTCTATAAAACGCATTCCGTAAGAGCTATGAGCAATTGTTCATCTTCGATACTGCGAAACACATCTCATCGATTGCAATTTATTTGCCATTACGTATGATCTACAAATGTAGTAGACGAATGATTGCAGATTTCTCCGTTATTTTTCATGGATACAGCATGCAGTACACATCTTGCTGTTACTGTGAATTCCACTACTGGCCATTAAAATTGCTACAACACGAAGATGACGTGCTACAGATGCGAAATTTAGCCGAAAGGAAGAATATGCTGTGATATGCAAATGATTAGCTTTTCAGAGCATTCACACAAGGTTGGCGCCGGTGGCGACACCTACAACGTGCTGACATGAGGAAAGTATCCAACCGATTTCTCACGCACAAACAGCAGTTAACCGGCGTTGCCTGGTAAAACGTTGTTGTGATGCCTCGTGTAAGGGGAAGAAATGCGTACCATCACGTTTCCGACTTTGATAAAGGTCGGATTGTAGCCTATTGGGATTGCGGTTTATCTTATAGCGACATTGCTGCTCGCGTTGGTCGAGATCCAATGACTGTTAGCAGAATATCGAATCGGTGGGTTCAGGAGGGTAATACGGAACGCCGTGCTGGATCCCAAAGGCCTCGTATCACTAGCAGTCGAGATGACAGGCATCTTATCCGCACGGCTGTAACGGATCGTGCAGCCACGTCTCGATCCCTGAGTAACAGATGGGGACGTTTGCAAGACAACAACCATCTGCACGAAGAGTTCGACGACGTTTGCAGCAACATGGACTATCAGCTCGGAGACTATGGCTGCGGTTACCCTTGATGCTGCATCACAGACAGGAGCGCCAGCGATGGTGTGCTCAACGACGAACCTGGGTGCGCGAATGGCAAAACCTCATTTTTTCGGATGAATCCTGGATTTGTTTACAGCATCACGATGGTCGCATCCGTGTTTGGCGACATCGCGGTGAACGCACATTGGATGCGCGTATTCGTCATCGCCATACTGGCGTATCACCCAGCGTGATGGTATGGGGTGCCATTGGTTACACGTCTCGGTCACCTCTTGTTCGCACTGACGGCGCTTTGAACAGTGGACGTTACATTTCAGATGTGTTACGACCCGTGGCTCTACCCTTCATTCGATCTCTACGAAACCCTACATTTCAGCAGGATAATGCACGACCGCATGTTGCAGGTCCTGTACGGGCCTCTCTGGATCCAGAAAATGTTCGTCTGCTGCCCGGGCCAGTGCATTCTCAAGATTTCTGACCAGTTGGAAACGTCTGGTCAGTGGTGGCCGGGCAACTGGCTCGTCACAATACGCCAGTGACTACTCTTGATGAACGGTGGTATCGTGTTGAAGCTGCATGGGCAGCTGTACCTGTACACGTCATCCAAGCTCTGTTTGACTCAACGCCCAGGCGTATCAAGGCCGTTATTACGGCCAGAGGTCGTTGCTCCGGGTACTGATTTCTCAGGTTCTATGCACCGAAATTGCGTGAAAATGTAATCACATGTCAGTTCTAGTATAATATATTTGTCCAATGAATACCCGTTTATCATCTGCATTTCTTCTTGGTGTAGCAATTTTAATGGCCAGTAGTGTATATTCACAGTTCGGTATAAATGCAGAGGATGCATTAGCTCTAACTGAAACAATTTACGTTTTGTCAAGTTTTTGAAACAGTTTTACATTGTAGTTTTATCTTTGGTCTACCAGCGTTATGGAAGTTTATTATTCCAAACAGACGATGGCAGACTTGACATCTGTTACACTGGTGAGCCCAAACATTATGACCACTCCCCATCGCGAAGTTGTACGCTATCTGGTGGCGCTGAGGGCACGTGGCGCGGCAAGAGAAGTACAGGGTGATTATAATTAAAGTTAAACCCTCCCACCGCTTTAGAAATAACACAAGTGGTAAGAACGACGTCAAATTTGCAACGAAATATTATCGGAGAAGGGGGAAAACGTATGTCAGAAGAAAAATAAATAGTTACAAAATGTAGCAATAGATGGCACTGTAAGCATCATAATGTAATAGTGGTCGTCTACAAATGAATCATACAACAATGCCTAATGTGTACGTTTGACGTTGAAGAAACTGTACTACTCAGTGTGCATGGGCGTACATGTGTGATTCTGCTAGTTAGGTAAGCCCATCCACCACAGATCATATAACATAGGATGGGAAAATCGGTTTTTAATTGTCCTGAGGCCAAAAACCGCATAAGAAGCGTCAATAAATTCGGTTTTTAATTTTCCTGAGGCAAAAAACCGCATAAAAAGCGTCCATCACATCGGTGTTTAACTGTCCTGATGCCAAAAACTCCTGATTTAGGTTTTCCGTGATTTCCCTAAATCGCTTCAGGCAAATGCCGGGATGGTTCCTTTGAAAGGGCACGGCCGATTTCCTTCCCCTTCCTTCCCTCACCAAGAGCTTGCGCTCCGTCTCTAATGACCTCGTTGTCGACGGGACGTTAAACACTAATCTCCTCCTCCTCCTCCAAAAACTCCTTAAAAAGCATCAATCACGTCGGTTTTTAAATGTCCTGTGCCCAAAACCCGCATAAAAAGCATCAGTCACATCGGGTTTTATTTGTTATGAGGTCCAAAACCACATAAAAATCATAAACCAAAATCAAATCGGGTTATTAATTTCCGTGTGACTGGCGCGAAACATGTTCAATATGCTGTCCACCGTTTTCTGCAACAAGTTGAAATCGAGAAACAGCATGTTCCACAACTGATCGAAGTGTTTCCGGGGTCACGTTCAGAATGTTTTGCGTAATGCTTGCATTCAATGCAGCTAAGTTTGCATTCGGAACACTGAACTCAACATCTATCAGATAGCGCCACGGCCATAAATAAGTCACACTTAGTAAGACCAGGTGATCGGGACGGCCAGGCTGTAGGGAAATGGCGACTGATAATTCTAGCATTTCCGAAATGGCACTTCAGCAGTTGCTTAACTGGATTTTCAATGTGCGGAGGTGAGCCTTCTTGCAAAAATATGTCGTCAACCACGCATCCGCGTTGTTGGAGAGCTGAAATGATGTGGTTGCGCAAAAGATACTCATAGTGCTTATCAGTGATGGTACAGGTAACAGGACCAGAAGCACCTGTCTCTTCGAAACAATTTGGCACTGTGATAAATGATGTCGCGAATCCGCACCACACAGTGACCTTGGTTGATTTGTGTGTGGGTTTTGAGTTGCCCATATTCGACAATTCTGCGAATTGACATGCGCTCTCAGATGGAAGTGGGCTTCGTCTGTCCAGAAAATCTTCCACGGCCAATCATTGTCCACTTCTATGCGAGCAAGAAATTGTAAAGCAAAGGTCTCTCTTGCTGCCAGGTCAACAGGAAGCAACTCGTCAACACGCGCAATTTTGAATGGCTATAAAATAAGGATGTTTCGTTGGATTTTACGCACGTAAGCACGGGTATGGGCAATGTTCGAGCAATTCCCCATGCACTACAAGTTTGCACACCATCACTCGTCTCCTCCTGCATTACTGTGGTCACTGCTTCCACTGACGTCGAATCAAGTCTTTGCCTCCCTTTACCAGGTTGCACACCAAAAGAACCCGTCTTCTCGAATTTCCGAATCATTTTCTCCAGACCCACGGCTGTCATCGGACCACCGCCTGTTTCCAAACCCTTCAGTGTCCGGAACTTCTACAGAACGACGTGTGCACAGTCATCATTCATATAATACAGCTTAACAAGCAGAGCGCGATGCTGCATTGACACAGTCATGGCGAACGTCGCAGACGCGAAAGGAGGAAAAGCCGTGTACCCGGCGTGTTTATACCAACTTGGATGGGTCGTGCGCATGACAAATGATTTCATTTTCGTATTCTGACACATACAGCGCCGTCTACTGATTAATTTTTGCACTACTTTTTTTTCTTCTGCCATACGTTTTCCCCCGTCTTCTATAATATTCCTTTGCAATTTGACGTCAAAATGGTTCAAATGGCTCTGAGCACTATGGGACTTAACATCTGAGTTCATCAGTAGCCTTGAACTTAGAACTTCTTAAACCTAACTAACCTAAAGACATCACACACATCCATGCCCGAGGCAGGATTCGAACCTGCGACCGTAGCAGTCGCTCGGTTCCGGACTGAAGCGCCTAGAACCACTCGGCCACAACGGCCGGCAATTTGACGTCATTCTGACCAGTGGTGGTGTTTCTACAGCGTTTTGAATGTTTAAGTTTAGTTAAAATCACCCTGTATACTAACGGAACAGAGACGTATGGGGCATCACAAGCGGCGATAAGTGGCCCAAATGCGAAATCCGCCCACTTCAGCGACTTTGACAAAAGCCAGATTGTAGTGGCCCAGTGCTTTGGAGCGAGCATCTCGGAAACGGCAAAGCTGGTCGGGTCTCCCCGTGCTACTGTCGTGAGCGTCTGTGGAAAAATGTTGAAACCACGAATAGACGACCAGAAGCTGGAAGTCCATACCTCATCACAGAACATGGGGATCGGAGGTTTGCCCGCTCTCTAAAGCAGAATGGGCGGCGACGTGTGACAGATCTGACGGCAGAGTAAAATGGTGGTGCAAGCACAAGTGTTTCGGAGAACACCGTTCAGCCGACAGTGTTAAACATGGCGTTCCGCAGCAGAGGACCCCTAAGTTTTCCCATGTTGATCCAACAACACCTTCGATTATGATTACAGTGGGAACTAGATCACCCAGATTCGACCGCAGATCAATATAATTATGTCGCCTGGCCGCAAGAATGCCGTTTGTTGTTAAACCAGGTCGCTGGTCATTTCCAGGTAAGTCGTCTTGCAGGGGAACGGCTGCTCGAAACATGCAGCACGCCACGTACGTAGGCCGGTGGGAGCAGTGTTATCTTATGGGGGACATACACTCGGGCTTTCGTGGGACCTGCGCCACTAATAGAAAGCACCATGACAGCAGTGGACTTCGTTAACACTATTAGGGACAAATTGTCCTTATGCTTGTTGTCTTCCTCAAGAGCGATGGCATCTTCCAGCAGGATAACAGTCCGTATCGCAAGGCGAGAATCGTGCAGCGATGGTTAGAGGCGATGATAGTGAATTCACGCTAATTTCTTGCCCATCAAATTTGGGTTATTTGAACCTGATGAAACCCAACTGGGACGCAATCGGGCGCCAGCTCCGCGCCCACAACGCAAACGGCCCGGAAATTACGGGAAGTGTCCGACATGTGCGTAGGAATCTGGTGCCACAAGCCTCTGGAAACCTATCGAGTTGTAGCGGGACTTTGAATTTCGCCGTGCTACACTCGTTCCATCAGATAAAAAATATCCCGTCGCAGCGGTATGAACGCTCGACGGCAGAGAAAATACTAAAATTGTAACTCTTTTTTTTGTTTTCTATTCGTTTCTTAATTGTCTCTCGAGAGCGGAAGCTTAATGCAGACGTGATCTGATGCTGACGTAAAAAACGTATTCGCTAGTCTTGATCTGATTTTAATGTGTAGACATATTGTGGAAGTTGTTATGACATTTGGAGGAGGGAAGCAACGTAAAATAAATTGCATTTAATATCGAGACGGTTTTGTATATATTAGAAATTCCTGGACAATGAAACTTATTGCAAAATTTCGGAGCAGGCTTTTCACGCAGAAATGAAGTAGGAGATTTTTGAAGACCTGGACGCCGCACGAAACAAGAAGACATGTTAACATGGTAAAGAATTAACTCTAAGCTACGCCATGTCCCCCTGTCAGATACATTTTGTTATTCTCTGTTCTTTTTCAATAATTTTTGTAGTGGAAATTGGTTTAACTTTTCCTCAAAAACGCCACAAGGACCAGCCCAACAATAACTTTTCCGAATCACGAAGTCCGATAGCTTTTCTATATAACGAAGTCCGATTTGCTTTTCATTCTTTCCCTTTTTCACGGTCATTTACGATTATAGAACCCCTTTTTTATTCACCATTTCTTCCAACATTTTCAACCTTTTCTTTTTCTTTTCTTCTCATTTCCTTTTTTTTTTTATTAACCACTACAAAGTATTTGCAAAATCGATGGCACGCAGAATCACTGCTAAATTGCGTTCCAGAAGTCGACCAACATGCCTTTAAGTAGGTGATCATGTTTTTGCTCGTCAGTGTATATAGTCTGGCAAATGGAAACAACCGGCAAACCTGTCAATACGTAAAAAAATGTATTTTTAACATTTATGGAATATTTCAGCGGTTCTTTGAGGAACCTGAGAATACACAGTGTTGTATGTCATCGACACATAACATAAAACCAAACAGTTAGTCCACGCAACTCCATCGAGAGTTCATAGCTATACAAAGATTGTTGTATAATTTTTTTGAAAAAGAGAAAAATAAAGGAACAAAGGTCCCTTACAGGAAAAATAGTTTCATTTCATCAATTCATCGTGGCTATGGTTCCATACAGAAAGAACAACACTGTAGCGCTTTTGTATCTACTTTCTCAATGTTTCCTTGGCAAAAGTCTTGAGAAACATTGCTGTATTGGCACCACTGTCATATCATGTTCACTGCCTTTGTCTCCAATTACACTAGTCAAGAGGCATTTTGCATCTGGGAAGTGATACATGAACTAATATGTATTTTGATGTGTAGAATCCGAATATGTTCTAGCACGTACCATTCTTGAGTTTTTAAAGTTTTTTTTTATTTGTCGTTTTTAGTATTTCGCGTTTTGCTGTTCTGTTTTGATGTTTAATTGTTTGTTTTTTATTTGCAGAGGAGAGCTAGAGGATCGACAAATCGTAAGTAAATGGTTGATGTGGTAATCCAGTGGTGTGAAAGAGATCCTCAGTGAGTGTTTCGTGTGAAAGATAGTGCAAACATTTTGTGTTTAAAAGTTACACTAAGATAAATGGCAACTAGTAAATCTCGTTGGTGTGTGAACTACCCCGATGTCTTTAGTTATGTGTGTGGGAAATTCACTCCAAAAAGCCCAAAGAAAACGAATCACTGATCTGTTTAAGAAGGCATATAAATTGTATTTTGATTGTCCTGTTGGTGATCAAGATAAAATTTTTGCACCTCATGTTGCCTGCATAACATGTGTTAGAACCTTAACCGAGTGGTTGAAAGGTAAACGCCGAGCCATGCCATTCGCTGTTCCGATGGTGTGGTGTGAGCCTAATGATCATTATTCACACTGTTACTTCTGCCTTACAAATACTTCGGGACATTCAAGCAAAACTAGACATAAAATAAGGTATCCAAATGTACCTTCAGTGCGTTAGCCTATGCCCCATGATGAGCGGTTGCCTGTTCCTGTCTGTAACTTGAAAGCCACGGAACCAGACAACATGTCAAGTGAATCAGAAAGAATGGAACATATAGAAGAGTAGGTGCCCTCAATATCATGACACTTCGCCTCATCGCCTTAATCAAAAAGAACTGAACGATTTGATTCGCGATCTAAAACTTCCGAGACTGTAAGCTGAGCTCTTGGGGTGTAGACTGCAACAACGGAATCTTCTAGCTCCAGGGAGAAAAATTTCCTGTTTCAGATTAAAAGGTGCTTCCTTCGCTCAATATTTTCATATGCAGAATTCATTGTGTATATGTAGAGATGTCAATGGTCTGATGATGCAGATACGGGTACAACGTAATCCATGGGAGTGGCGACTATTTATTGACTCCAGTAAAACTAGCTTGAAAGCAGTACTACTGCATAATTGCAATGCATTTCCATCGATATCTTTGGCTTACGCAGTAGACAGAAAAAAAACTGATGAAACCATGGCTCTGCTGTCAGAGGAAATCAAATATAAGGATCGTGATTGGCAGCTTTGCTGTGATTTAAAAGTTGTTGCACTCCTTACATGTTTACATGTTGAATTCACAAAATAAAGCTGCTTTTTGTGCCTTTGGGTCAGACGTGACACCAAGAACCACAATACAGTCAAGGAAAGACTTATAAGGAAGCTATACGTTCCTGGAGACGTAAACGGAAACAATACCGCATAGATTTAGCCAGATAAAATCATTTAGCCTCCCCTTCATATGAAGTTGGGCCTTATCAAGAACTCTGTAAAAGCTCTGGATGAAGAAGGTGAGGCCTTCAATCACTTAAAAGAAAAGTTTCCCAAATTAAGTGAGACAGAGTTAAAGATGGTATATTTTTTGGACCACAAATAAAGAAATTGCTTAAAGGTCCTACTTTTGATACCAAAGTCACAGATATCCAATTAACTGCTTGGTCTTCTCCTAAAGCAATTGTGAAGGGATTTTTGGGTAACAGAAAAGACAAAAACTATGTTACCATTGTGAATGATCTGTTGGACAACTATAAGAACATGGGTGTAGAATGTCGCTTACAACTCACTTTTTACATTCTCACTCAGATTTCTACTCGGAAAATTTGGCAGCCGTAAGCGATGAGCATGGTGAACGCTTTCACCAGGACATTCTTACCATGGAACACCGTTACCAAGGCAACTGAAACCCTTCGATGATGGGTGACTACTGCTGGGGTCTTGTTAAGGAGAGTGATGATACAGCAAACAAAAGGAAGAGCTCCGTCATAGCATTTTTCTAAAACCACTGACGATTAAAGGTGGACCTTTTTTGGCATCATGCCCATATGTACATACAAATTAGAATTGATTTCAAACGTTCTGAATGTATATTTCTGTTTGACTTAATTGTGTCAATTTTCGCTATTACCATTTTTTTATTCTGCTGTGTACGTAGAATACGTCATAGAGAGAAACTGATTTTACCAGTGTATTCAGCACTCCAAAATTAGGTAAATTCGCCCATTTAGAAACCATATGCAGAAAAAAAAGTTTAAATTTGTTTACTAGTATTATCTGTTGTAATGAAATTGAGGTACGTTACTGATTAATGTACGGTTACTTGTATGCGACACTTCTTCGTTCAGACCTTCGTAGCAGCACTCTTTGTAACAACGTTAGCATTAAAGAAAGAATTAAGTTCAGAGAGTCATACTTTTGCGTGTAATGATATATTCATGTCACTCTTTACGTAGACCCAGCGACACTGTAATTTTCGCTGTGTGAACACAACATACTAAAACCGGCCGCCGCAAGAATGAGGCGTCAAACAAGACAAACACGACGCAGTGTTGTCAAAAAGGAGAGAGAATGCCGCTCTGGTGTTACAACCTCCTCAAGAGGTCGCCACAGAGCGTAGCGCCTCGCATGGCCTGAGTGGATGGGTGAATTACGCAGATGCGTGCCATACACGGCTGAGGTCGCGAGGGTAAATGCGGAGTGTCGGCGTCTAGCGGCGCTCCTACGGGGGCACCTCTCTCTCTCTCTCTCTCTCTCTCTCTCTCTCTCTCTCTCCATCTCCCTCTCGCGTGTGTAATCCGAGCCAGGCGGGACGCCGGCGGCCGCTGTGCATTTAGTGGCGGCGGAGTCTGTGTGTGTGTGGGGGGGGGGGGGCGGCGTGGGATGCGGTGCGGTGTGCGGGCGACGGCGGCGGCTTTTTATCTCGCGAAAGGCGACGCTTGGCGTGCCGAGAGCCGCTGCAGGAACGGGGCGGGAGAATGAGGAACGGAGCAGCGTGGCGCCGAAGGAAGGTGGGCGGTGGGGGGGGGGGTGGGGATGGAGAGGGGATGGGGAAGGAGAGACGAGTCCGGGGCGAGCACGCACCCGCGCGTGAAGAAGAGTGCGTGCCGGCAGCGCTGGCAGCTTTGTAAAGATAAAGGGATATTAATGAGAGCTCATAACTCCAGGGAGCCGCCGTGGCCGTGAGCAGCGAATTCGGTCGCGGGGTGGGGAGCGGGGAGAGGTTAAAAGTGTGGGGGTTGGGACTACGTGGCAAGCGGACTGGGACGAAGCGTCTGTCTGTCTCGGTGGCGAATGAGTTGGGAGGTGTGGCAGCTGGCATTCGAGGATTGACCGACTGAATGGTTAAGCGTCCGCGCTGTGCGAGTTGTAATCACTGTTTGTCAAACAGCGAAGCCGAGAAATCTTCGGATTTATGACGGGATTCCGGATGGAAGGCCTTCGGAAACCCAGGAGACAGGCTTGAAGAGGATTGCAGCCGTCTCATCTCTCGGTAACTCCCGAAGTCAGCCAACAAGCTGGTGACATTTCGTTACTCTCATCGACACTGTGTCTCTCGAGATCAAATAATGAAATTCTGTCAATTACTGTCCACGGAAATGTTTGGCAGTGTTGAGCAAAATATGGGTTAGGACCGTACATTTCTCCATGAGACTGGATATGCTGTTTGATATGATAACAGGGGAATAATGTACTCACCACGACTGTGCCACCTTATTACATTCTATGAGGAAAAGATGAAAAAAGTCGACTCACCAAGAAGGAGTTATCGGAATGGGATGGAAATCGGTAGATGTGATGTACAGGTACAGATAAACAAATGATTACAATTAAAAAAAGAGAAGGATGATTTATTCAAGAGCAAGGCAATCCGATAATGCCGCCGTTCACCTCTGGTCTTTACGCAAGCAGTTATTCGGATTGGCATCGATTCATATAGTTGTTGGATGTTCTCATGAGGGATATCGTGTCAGTTACTGTCCAATTGGCGCGTCAGATTGTCAAAATTCCGAGCTGGTTGGTGGGCCCTGCAAATGTTCTCAACTGGAGAGAGCTCTGGCCACCTTGAAGCCAACTGAAAGGATTTAGTAATTCGATTTAGAGACACAGTCACGAAGAGAGAGTACCCAAATGTGGCAGGCTTGTTGGCTAACATTAGAAGCTACCAAGGGATGAGACGTCTGCGACCTTTTTCAAGCCGGCCGCCTGCATTCCGACGGCCCGCCGACCAGGATCCTGATGTTCGGCAAACAGTGATTACAAGCAGGAAGACAAGCAGTAAAAACTACGGCTGTATGCGGGCGGGTATTACCTTGCCCAGGAAGGCTTGCCATGAAGGGCAACAAAATGGGGCGTAGAATATCGTCGACGTACTGCTGCGTTCTGAGGGTGCCACAGATTACAACCAAAGAGGTCCTGCTATGAAAAGAAATGGCATCCCCAACCATCACTCACGGATGTCGGGACGTATGGAGTGCGACAGTCAGCTTGATATCCCACCGTTGTCAAGAGTGTCTCTAGGCACGACTTCGGCCGGGAATCTCATTGAGGGGAATAAGATGGTCTTCACTGATTGATCTTGCTTCGAACTGAGCCCCGATGGCCAGTGAAGACATGTCTGGAGATGCTTCAGACAGCAGTGGAATACCGACCTGATAGTCGCACACCTTACGGTCCGACAACCACCAGTGAAGGTCCATTTCGTTTCATCGCATGACCCCTTTGGATGTCATTCGCGGCATCCTTACACCATAGCGGTACGTCGACAATATTCTACGCCTAGTTTTGTTTCCCTTCATGGCAATCCATCCTGGTCTTACATTTCAGCATGCACGCGGTGAGAGGTCGATTGCTTTCCCACGTGCTTGACAAAACCGACCTTGGCCATGAATGTCACCGGATTTTTCTCCAACCGAGAACTTTTGCAGCATTGTGTGCAGGGCTCTCCAACCACCTCAGGAGTTTCACCATCTAACATGCGAAGTCTACAGAATTTAGCAAGCTATCCTTGAGGATGATATCCAACAACACTGTCAATCATTGCTAAGCCGCATAACTGACTGTGTAAGGGCCAGAGATGGACCACGTGTTATTGACTCGCTAAATTTGTGAAGGTCTTTCTCTTAAATGAATCATCAAATTTTTCTGAAACTTCAATAATGTGTTTGTCTGTATACCGTCTCGGATAATTCCATCGTGGCGCATCTTCTTTTATTTATTTTATTTTTTTATTTCAGTTTTATAAAGAGTGCATATCCACCTAGCAGCGGAATACCGAAAGCGGTAAGTTCTATTCGAGTTGCAGATATTTTGTTTAACAATTCAGGTTATATAAGTAGGGGACATTCTTCTGACTGGAGAGAAATGACCTATGGGCTTCCACTTCGCTCAGTCTTAGGTGCGAAGTTGTTTCACGTATAAGTAGACGACCTATTGTCTAAAATAGAACAAGAAACGTAGTTCTCTTTCCAGGCGACTCTAGTATTATAATCAATCCAAAGAAAAAATAGTAACTAACGCCCTTAAAACTATTATTGAGCGGTTTGATACTAGTTGTCTCAGACTCAGATTCAAACAGACAGTATATGGTCTTTGGTGGAGGGTGCCGGAGGGTGGCGGATGGTACTTTCGTGTATCACTATCATTTCCCCCTTTCCTCTTCCCACCACTAATAGTTCAGTGAAAGAACGATTGTTGGTATGCTTCTATGTGATCTTCAGCCTCTCATATTTTTCATTCATTGTCGTTTCGATAGATATACTTCGGAGAAACCAATATGTTGGATGACTCTTCAAGAAATGTACACCCTCAAAACTGTAACAGTAAGTCCCACGGCAATGCGTATCTCCTCTCTTGGAAAGTCTGCCACTGCATTTGGCTGAGCGACTCCGTGACACTTTCGCGGTTACTGAATGAACCTGTAACGAAACGTGCTGCTTTCTTTAGGATCTTCTCTGTTTCCTATGTCAGTCTTGTTTGGTAAGAATCCCAGGTTGACTAGAAATTTTCAGACGTGGGTCGAACGAGGGTTTTGCAACCAAATTCCTTTGTCGGTGGACTAGACTTCCCGAGAACTTTTTGAATGAATATTTGTCTGGGATTAGTGATTAGTTCCATGTTGTTTAAATCACTCCATGTCCTTACTCCTAGGTATTTTATCGATGTAACTGCTTCCAGTGATTGTTCTGCAAGTATACACATGTAGAGTGATGAGTCTTTTTGCCTATTTAATTAATTATGTTGAGGATCAACTGTTAACCTCTGCATCAATCGTGGGTCATCTGCAGGTCTTCCTGCATTTCGTTACAGTTTCTTAATGTTGCAACTTTTCCATATGTAATAGCCTCATCCGAGAAAAACCTCATGGGGCTTCCGATGGTATCCACTAGTTCATTTATAAATATTGCCAAAAGTAATGGTCCTGCAATTCTCGTTTGTAGTACTCCCGAACTTACTTTTATGTCTTAAGATTTCTCTCCATTGAGAATGACTTGTTGTGTACCGTTTCCTTGAAACTTATCGGTTATACAGCTGACCTGATATTCCGTACCCGCTTACTTCGTTCAGTAGGCGGCAGTGCGGCAATGTATATAACGCTTTCCAGAAGCCAAAGAAGACGGTCTCAACTGAAGTCAGAGATGTAAGCCTGCAATTTTATGCGGCTGTTCGACGGCCCTTCGTGAATGACGTTGGCTTCTTTCCAAAAACGATTAACACTTCGCTCCTCCGGGGACCGGAAGAGAAGCAAGTTCTAGGCGTGTCAGTCCGGAACCGCGCTGCTGCTATGGTCGTTGGTTCGAATCCTGCATCGGGCACGGATGTGTGTGTTGTCCTTAGGTTAGTTCGGTTTAAGTTGTTCTACGTCTAGGGGACTGATGACCTCAGATGTTAAGTCCCTTAGTGCTCAGAACCATTTGAACCATTTTGAAGCAAGTTCTTTCGCATACTCTTTGTACAATTGTACTGGTACCCAACAGGTCCAGTGGCCCATACTCTGTTAAGTAATTTTGGGTGATTTTCTATCCCATGGTCACCCATTTCGATATCTATCATTTCTTCTCGTGCTTGGCAAAACCGATCTTGGCCAGTAAAGTCACCGGATCCCTCCCCAATTGAGAGCTTTTGCAGCATTATGTGCAAGGTTCTTCAACCAGCTCGCGATTTCGACCGTGTAATGTGCCAAGTGTACATAATTTGGAAGCGCTGTCAATCATTGCAAAGCAGAATAATTGATTGCGTAAGGGCCAGAGATGGACCAACGCGTTATTGAATTGCTCAATTTGTAAAGATCTTACTCTTATATGAGTCATCCAATTTTTATGGAATTGCCATCATATGTTTGTTTGTATATCGACTCGTATAATTCCTTATTGGTGTCTGTCTTTTAATTTTTTATTTTTCATTTCATTTCTTTAAAAGAGTGCATATTTGTATGGAACGAGGGAGGGGGGGGGACTTAAATATTTTAGATGTCCACATTGGTGGGAATTTGAACTGAAAGAACACATTCTTGAACTTCTAAAACAACTTATTTGAGTCACATTTGCAGTTCGATTCCTCGATAACCTTGGGGAGAGACAAATCAGTGAATTATCGTATTTTGCGTATTTTTATTGAATAATGTCGTATGGAATGATGTTTTCATTGCTGAGAACGTGCTGGAACGATAATATGTGATGCTCATCAACGATCATCATGTAGACAGGAAAAGGATAAGGCTAAAAGTTTACCGAGCTTCCTGCAGCTTCAGTTGGTTAAATATCCAATATGGTAACTCGGCGATATATACTGACAAAATTTTATAAGTGTGAATTCTTGTGAAAACACGTACCTTAGTTGTTTAAGGAGTTAGGTACTGCATTTTAGCTATTGACTCACAGTTTAATCGACAGTGAAGTTAGGTTTGGTGCTTTAGGAGAAGTGCTCTGAGAATCTGGACTGCTCAGTCCCGACCCTGCTTACAGATTCAATCTGCCGAAAAGTTTAGATTCTGCACACACTTCGCAGCAAATTGAAACCCTTCCGGCACCTGCAGAACTCTACCAAGGGAAATTCCTCCTAATTTGAGGGCTATATCTCTAGTCAGGGCTAAGCTATCTTCAGCAATAAAAAACGCTGACTTGTGACTGGTGCATCAGCGAACGAACACTTGTTACTTTTACCCCCAGCTTTTTCCTCTTGTATCCTGAGAAAATGTGCACCAAGACAGTATCTTCACGATGCTCCAATTTCCAACGTGTTTAGTATGTGTTTCATGGCTAAATCCCAAAACATTGGGCTACAGATAGAACCTCGTGGACACCCTTTGGTAACAAAATGGCGCAAATTTTGCGATAAATGGTCCGTCGTGGCATGCTGGCTCTTTATTGTGTCAGGGCTACCATTTCAGGCTCGAAGTAAGAGCGTGTTTGTTAAATTACAACTCGGTCAAGAAGACAGAAGTTAAGGACAGAGACAGACCATACTAGGAATTCTAGGAGATTTATATTTTCTTCGTTAAGACTGAGTGAAGAGCATGCCTGTAATACGTAGCAGGATCTAATAGAGAAAGGTAATGACATTATAAAAAATGAGTAACAGAAGGATGTTATTTAATTATATAAATAAGAGAATACATCTGCACTTAAATGTGTTGAATTGGAAGTCCTGGTAACCGTGGATACAGTCCTACAACAAAAAAAAAATGGGTCAAATGGCTCTGAGCACTATGAGACTTAACTGCTAAGGTCATCAGTCCCCTAGAACTTAGAACTACTTAAACCTAACTAACCTAAGGACATCACATACATCCATGCCCGAGGCAGGGTTCGAACCTGCGACTGTAGCTGTCACGCGGTTCCAGACTGTAGCGCCTAGAACCGCTCGGCCAACTCGGCCGGCAGTCCTACAAAATCAATATCCATTTTCCAATTGCAGAGTAATTAAATTACGGAGTATTTTTTATATATGCCGAACTGTTCTCTGTTGTTATAAGTTTTGATAATCAGTTATGACAATACGTAGTATGTCTTATTTTGTTTAAGAGACCATGAGGTATGAATTGTGCGTCGGATCCTGTATAGAAGTTGGGTCACCACACAGTTATACGGACTTCATTTCCTTATTAGAGAATCCTTTTTTGTAAGGTCCTTTTGAGACACAACTTGCAATAAATCTAATAGGAATTTTGCTGTTCTGTAACTCACTTATTATTTCACTTAATGGAAATACACACTTATTTCATTAACTTCAGTGCAGAACGCACAATAGCAATTACACACAATACGAGGCAACATTGCCTCCCAACCTCATACTGTCCCGCTAACTGACAACTCACGAATGACAGACAGTACGTGACCTCTGCCTGGGCTCAAAAACCACAACAAGAATAGCTCACCTGAGAGATATACCTATCTTATTCAAGACTACTCGCAACTCGTTCTTAATCCGTGACAGCACGGTTTTTTTCTGGCGTCCTCACGCTCACGTTGAATATATCTATATATCACTTCAAATTGTTTAATTTAATTACATTTCATTGAGAAAATGAAAGTAATTAAAGGTAGAATTGCGTAGATAATGTTTCCTTCAGGTCGAGATAACTATTTACTGTCACTGAGACATAAAGTCCCACTACAAAGACCAACTGTGTTGGAAAGGCGGGAGGAGCTGAATGCAGGACACCCCATGATGCAACAGCCAAAGAGGGGCCAATGATTCCGGTGGTCGGAAAACGGCTGTTCCAGACGGGCATTGTTGGAGATTTAACGTGTTGTAGGACAGCCTCTGTAAATGATGAGTCCCTTCGTGATAGCCTGTTCAAGCTAGTCGTGACTTCAATGCATAAAATTAGCGAAGAATAGCGTTTTATTGATAATTCGTAAGAATGTCAAACGTATCGAGTCGCGTAAATCCGGTGACCATCTATCAACCCATTTACATGCGAGTCTCACAGGGCCTAATCGGAGAGAGTGTTCAGTGAGCGGTGGGTTATTAATTAAGAGAGACTGACGTGGATTATTACGACAGTTTTATTGCCTGGAGGCATCCAGCGTGACAGTTCGTCCTCTACAGCGATCTACGAGACTGCTGTAAAGGCATTTCTATGTTTCGTCTTTCTGCCTGGCGGCCATTGTACCACCTCACCCGCTGCAGTCTAATAACAGAAGATTTGCGTTAGAATAGGCGAAGGCGGTCAACCATTCCGCCACAGACAGAACAAAATATTCGAAAGTGCTTTGTCGTCTGCCCGCAATAAACTAGATTCAAACGTTTCTGCGTTTTGCGAAATTTTTGTGGGAAATCCTTACCTTCGTGTTTTTGAGTGTAAACACTGCTGCAGTGCTATCGGACCTGATATTGGACGTGTTCACAGCGGAATTAGCTTTATGTTCCGTGAATGCTGTCTACTTACAAACTTTTTATTATTTAAGTACACGCTGATATAAATTAAAAATTTCTGCTCAGCACCCTTTACAAAGCACACAAATGGAAATTATTCTGTAGAATAGATGCAGTTGTCAAAAAGAATGTTTTCACTTCATTTTCAAATTTAACTCTGCTTTCTGTCTGACTTTTCCTGTAATTGGTTAAGCGGTAAAGAATTTTGGTAGTAGCATGGTACACTCATTCTTGTGCTAAAGACGAATTTAATATGTAATAATGGTGATAATTTATTCTTCTGATACTGTAATAAGGTGTATCATTGTTCCTTTTAAACTGTAGTCGACTATTCACAAGGAACAACTCAATGTATCTTCCTCCTCTTGCAGAAGAAGCTTTGAGTCAGAAACACATCGAATGGAGCAAATGAAAAAGTTGTCAATGCTAAACGAAATCCCGGGAGAGCAATTTATATTCAGTGGAAGTTTTCATCAGCAAGACAGAGAATAACGAGTAGGTTTGACAAGAACAAACCTAAAACGTAATAAAACAGATTAACCGGATGGAATGGACGAAAAAAAACCGGATACTACAAGAATATTCCGTAAAATTGAGGAAACACAGATTAGCTGCAAGAACAACAAGGAAATAGTTATACACATCCGATAGCTACGCGAGAAGTATTTCAGGTTTTCAAGGAACGCCATCTATAGTGATATTGTAAACAAAGGCCATCTGAAATACTGGAATATTTTGTCCACTTAGGATCTACGTAATTAATGTACCTAATAAATTTATAACATATAACCTTTATAATTAATATTGGTAAAAGTTAATAATCCCAGAAGAATTGAGAAGAGTGGGAATACAATTTCTAATCAAAATAGGATATCGAAGCAGCTTTGGGAACTATAGAGGAATCATTGTTCCGGACGCTGTATGAAAGGTTTACTCTTAAAATCGTTGGATAGAGACTCACAGTAACAACTAGGTCATTTTATAATATACACAGAATAGTTTTAAAAAATGACGATCACTTACAAATTTTAAACTCTCTCAGCAGAAAAGTCGAAAAGGAAATGATTAAGATCCTCATAAACCAAAAAAGATACGCTTTTCCAAATAATCTGAACGATAACAGTGAAATAGTCAATAATTTCACGATTAAAGGGCCTCAGATAACTGTCACGAACAGAACGTAGCCTACTAAAAAAACAGAAATATACAGGGTGTCCCAGCTATCTTGTCCACCCAAAATATCTCTGGAACAATAACAGCTATTGCAAAACGACTTTCACCGGTATCAATGTAGGGCTGGGGCCCATTGTAAGAGGTCCATGATTAAGGAATTTGTTGCTAGCGCACTCGAGCAGATGTAATTTCGATGGATTGCTCACGCGCTGCCTGCGATATGCAAAGTATAAGAGAATCTCAGACCAGAGAGCAGTGTTGTATGCAGTAAGAGCAGTGTCAGTAGCAGTAGGAACTGTGTGGCAGTTGGAGTAAGTAGTTGCTAGCGAGCAGTCGCGTGTGTGGAGTTGGCTGGGCCGGTCGTGGGAGCGATGGCGGTGCCTGTGCGTTGGAGTATAATAAGTATAGCAGCGTCGCGCATATGTACAGGGCTATTACAAATGATTGAAGCGATTTCATAAATTCACTGTAGCTCCATTCATTGACATATGGTCACGACACACTACAGATACGTAGAAAAACTCAGAAAGTTTTGTTCGGTTGAAGCCGCACTTCAGGTTTCTGCTGCCAGAGCGCTCGAGAGCGCAGTGAGACAAAATGGCGACAGGAGCCGAGAAAGCGTATGTTGTGCTTGAAATGCATTCACATCAGTCAGTCATAACAGTGCAACAACACTTCAGGACGAAGTTCAACAAAGATCCACCAACTGATAACTCCATTCGGCGATGGTATGCGCACTTTAAAGCTTCTGGATGCCTCTGTAAGGGGAAATCAACGGGTCGGCCTGCATTGAGCGAAGAAACGGTTGAATGCGTGCGGGCAAGTTTCACGCGTAGCCCGCGGAAGTCGACGAATAAAGCAAGCAGGGAGCTAAACATACCACAGCCGACGGTTTGGAAAATCTTACGGAAAAGGCTAAAGCAGAAGCCTTACCGTTTACAATTGCTACAAGCCCTGACACCCGATTACAAACGCTTTGAATTTTCGGCGCGGTTGCAACAGCTCATGGAAGAGGATGCGTTCAGTGCGAAACTTGTTTTCAGTGATGAAGCAACATTTTTTCTTAATGGTGAAGTGAACAGACACAATGTGCTAATCTGGGCGGTAGAGAATCCTCACCCATTCCTGCAGCAAATTCGCAATTCACCAAAAGTTAACGTGTTTTGTGCAATTTCACGGTTTAAAGTTTACGGTCCCTTTTTCTTCTGCGAAAAAAACGTTACAGGACACGTGTATCTGGACATGCTGGAAAATTGGCTCATGCCACAACTGGAGACCGACAGCGCCGACTTCATCTTTAAACAGGATGGTGCTCCACCGCACTTCCATCATGATGTTCGGCATTTCTTAAACAGGAGATTGGAAAACCGATGGATCGGTCGTGGTGGAGATCATGATCAGCAATTCATGTCATGGCGTCCACGCTCTCCCGACTTAACCCCATGCGATTTCTTTCTGTGGGGTTATGTGAAAGATTCAGTGTTTAAACCTCCTCTACCAAGAAACGTGCCAGAACTGCGAGCTCGCATCAACGATGCTTTCGAACTCATTGATGGGGACATGCTGCGCCGAGTGTGGGAGGAACTTGATTATCGGCTTGATGTCTGCCGAATCACTAAAGGGGCACATATCGAACATTTGTGAATGCCTAAAAAAACTTTTTGAGTTTTTGTATGTGTGTGCAAACCATTGTGAAAATATCTCAAATAATATAGTTATTGTAGAGCTGTGAAATCGCTTCAATCATTTGTAATAACCCTGTATTATTGTTATATCATGTCCCATGTAAACGTTTTAAAAAAATCAATTAATAATAATCTTTCTTATAAAAATTAACTTTTGACAATTATTCATCTCAATTTAAAGAATTTACTAATTCCTCCAATCCATAGTCATCCCGATTATTGCAAAGAAATATCAGTTCTTTTTATACATCACAAATCTATTGGCCAGCATTGCACAGGGCTGTGCCAGAAAAATTTCTTATAGGAGCAGATATATATGCGTTATCCGGCGACCTTTTTGAGGTAAGAATTTTCCATTTATTCAGAATGATATTTCAGGGCCATGACGCAGCGCTGCTGACGTCCAAAATTCACCAGTTTAAATTCAGTCATTATTGAAAGGTTATAAGTGAGCGACAATTTTTTTATTGAGTGGTTAGTCACATTTTTATTATTGGTACGTTACGGAATTTATCTGTTCGGTAGTTACACTGAATGTGAATTAAATAATTATGTTTTTACTGTTGGGAGGTTACGGAATTTATTTTGTGGGGAGGTTACACCATGAATGTGCATATTTGGAAACATTCTAAAACGAAAGCATATGTGTTTTTTAACACAAACTTATGTTTTTTTTAAATGGACCTCCTATAGTTTTTCTTCAGCAATCCATAACATGACACATACACAATGGCGTTGATTGCATTGCAGTATTCCCATTACATCCCGAGATATTGAGACGCTAAGTTGACGCTTGAAACACCCGACATGCGCTGCTAGCGCACGTCCTGAGGCTCAGGCGTGAACCCCATGCTGCCCGTAATCGCGATGTGATTGACATGTGTAATCACAGCTCCATACTTATCAAGAGTCCGAAACGAATAATACGATCTGCTGCCACCAACTCTCATTAGCACATAATGGTTTCCTTCTTGTACGTTTTACGTATCTACGTACACAATATGAACCAGTACCGATCGGTGTACACCCGTCAGGTTGTCTTATTTATCCTGCACATCCAAAATAAGGTTTATCTAAAGCGATATATGACCCATTGTGCCTGTCGCACAGGGCCTGGCTCTACCTAGTCAAGTGTCCAACGTAGTTCCCACTACTGCCACAGTTACCACTTCGCCTTGTTTATGATTTGCGACCCATGCAAACTCCTGTACTCCACCACCCTCCGAGCATCACATTTGTTGTTGCTTTGGCGTGCAGTACACCGCTTGCCATTGTAGTCGTGCATCAGAGTAATCTAGTGACGGCACGGAGGTAGTACACGTTGGGAATAAACGTTGTGTTGTGTAACTTATACTGTACAGTGTAATGTACGCATATGAAGATATGGTAGAAATGCTGCTGATCTATGGAGAATGTACGTTGACGGGAAATACGTTATGAGATTGCTTGTTTGTTGACAGTACTGTTAGCGAACTTTATGATTATTAAGTTAATTTGTCTGTTTTCTACCTTACTCTACATACCTGTACTGTACCCTGTTGTAGGTGGACGAAATGCTGTTCAGGCAGAACGACTGTACAGAAGACGATTCCCTGACAAGCCATCGCCTTCGCGCCGGATGTTTGGTCGTCTCACATCTCGTCTACGTGAATCGGGAAGCTTGAATCCAAGACCTCGACATCGTCCTAGAACACGCACAGACGAACGTGCTGAAGTTGCTGTGCTCGCTACCATAGCTGTGAATTCTCAGATCAGCGCACGTCAAATTGAACGTGAAGTTGGTGTGTCGAAATCAAGTGCACAGCGTATTCTTCAACGTCATAAATTTCATCCTTACCATGTTCATTTACACCACGATTTTCATGGAAATGACTTCCGCAATAGGGTAACATTTTGTCGGTGGGCTCAGCAAAAACTTCTGACTAATCCGAATTTTTTGCAGATGTTCCCTCTACCGACGAGGCATCATTCTCCAACAAAGGAATTGTCAATATGAGGAATATGCATTATTGGTCCGCAGACAATCCAAAATGGCTCCGTCAGGTAGAGCATCAACGCCCGTGGAAAGTTAATGTTTGGTGTGAGATTATTGGAGATACCATTATCGGACCTTTCTTTATAAATGGCATCCAAAATGGCAGACAATACTCCAGATTTATACGACACAATCTTCCTGTTCTCTTGGACACCGTACCTCTAAACCGGAGAATGGTCATGTGGTATCAGCCCTCCACATAACGCCTTATGAGCACGACGACTTCTGAACCGTAAGTTCCCTGGTAGGTGGATTGGACGAGGTGGCCCTGTTAGGTGGCCTGCCCGATCTCCGGACCTTCCACCGCTGGATTATTTTCTTTGGGGATCAGTGAAGGATGCTGTTTACCAGCATGAACCAACAACACCAGAGGACATGAATCAACGCATTATTGATGCTTGTACAGCCATCAAAGAGGAAACAGTAGCACGAAGTAGGGCATCCTTCATCCGCAGAGTGACCCTATGTATGCAAGCCTATGGGCATCACTTTGAGCATGAGATGTGAACGCTATGTTTAGTATGTAGTGCTGGTATCACAATGGAAGTTTCTACAAAGGGCCATTTTACCCAGTGATATTAAGAAATATTTGTTTGCAACAATATGTCATTTAACGCATTAGATAAACATAACATTGATAATTATGTGATAATAAAACTAATTGGTTAAACATGTTTACATTCATCTTCTATGTCCTACCTGAACTTCCCAAACCAAAACATTTTTACCTAAACAACGGTAAGACTTTTAGTCCACTTGCTCGTTTCACTAAAACCATCAACATGAATTTTACTATTACGAGTGAATGATTAACTGTCACTTGCGCTAGATCTACAGTAAAGTAAAGTTTTAACGTTGAACAGCATTACCTTCTTAGTAACGGATTAACGATAAGTGAAGTTAACTTTGTGACTAACGTTGCGGTACACAGATATGTTACAGAACCGCATCACCCCTAGCCTATGGGATAAATACCTGCTGGAATGTACGACGTTAATGCAGGATGGCAGCAAACCGTATTATTCGACTCGGACCTCTTGATAAGTATGGAAGTGTGATTACGCATGTAAATCACATCGCGATTACGGGCAGCATGGGGTTCACGCCTGAGCCTCAGGACGTGCGCTAGCAGCGCATGTCGCGTCAACTTCGCGTCTTAATATCTCGGGATGTAATGGGAATATTGCGATGCAATCAACGCCATTGTGTATGTGCTTTGTCATGCTGTGGATTGATGAAGAAAAAATACAGGAGGCCCATTTAAAAAAAACATAAGTTTGTGTTAAAAAACACATATGCTTTCGTTTTAGAATGTTTCCAAATATGTACATTCATGGGCCCAAGCCCTACATTGATACCGGTGAAAGTCGTTTTCCAATAGCTGTTATTGTTCCAGGGATATTTTGGGTGGACAAGATAGCTGGGACACCCTGTATATTATGATGACACTGTAAGTCAGACCTGGGATAGTTAAGAGTCTTCATTGACGCCGTCTGGAATTCTATTGGGGGCAGTCAAATGTAAACGAGGCAGATAGAAAGAATGTAAATAAACTGTTTATTATTTCAAAGCCGGCCGCGGTGGTCTCGCGGTTAAGGCGCTCAGTCCGGAACCGCGCGGCTGCTGCGGTCGCAGGTTCGAATCCTGCCTTGGGCATGGATGTGTGTGATGTCCTTAGGTTAGTTAGGTTTAAGTAGTTATAAGTTCTAGGGGACTGATGATCACAGATGTTAAGTCCCATAGTGCTCGGAGCCATTTGCATTTTTTTTATTATTTCAAAAGAAATCGCCGTAACTGTTAATACATGTACCCCATTGTGAGGAAGGAAGGCCAGTATCTTCATGGAAAAATGTTTGCTGTTGCCTATGGAATCATGGTGGTACGCCGGCGTACATGTCTTCGTCCGAAGGGAATCCACGGCCACGAATGTCTTTCTCTACGTCTCCAAAATATCTAGTCGTACGGGGAGAGACCGCGACAATATGAAGGATGTGTAGGGCTTTCCGGCGAAACTTCTGTAACGTACACCAAACAACCTTGGCGGGTCCATAATGTAGTTGGGACTACGCCGCAGACGACGGTTCAATCCCGCGTCCGGCCATCCTGATTTAGGTTTTCCGTGATTTCCCTAAATCGCTCCAGGCAAATGCCGGGATGGTTCCTTTCAAAGGGCACGGCCAACTTCCTTCCCCGTCCTTTCCTAATCCGATGAGACCGATGACCTCGCTGTCTGGTCTCCTTCCCCGAAACAACAAACCAACCAACTACGCCGCAGAAGTTTCGCTGGGAAACACCACATATCCTCAATACGGCCCACGTCTTTCCCCGTGCAATATCTATAATTTAGGAGCATGAAGGAAGATAGTCGTGACCGTCCATTTTCTTTTTGTCGGAAAGATGCACACCTAGGTACAGTCATGGTTCCACACCCACGAACAGGTTAGTTGGAGCAGGTTTTGTTCCAACTGTCGTAACAAACTAAATACAACAGCAAGTACGTTCGAATGCTCGGGAAAGAAATATCAAGGTATTATTATGGCGCGTTGAGTGACCTATTGTTTAGAATTTTTATTTAGTAAGGTGTTGAGATAGTTCGACTTCTGATTTGTTTCCTTTAGATGAAAAGCATTTTTGACGTCCTATTTCTGTTATAATCGCTTGTGCATAATACACTCCTGGAAATGGATAAAAGAACACACTGACACCGGTGTGTCAGACCCACCATACTTGCTCCGGACACTGCGAGAGGGCTGTACAAGCAATGATCACACGCACGGCACAGCGGACACACCAGGAACCGCGGTGTTGGCCGTCGAATGGCGCTAGCTGCGCAGCATTTGTGCACCGCCGCCGTCAGTGTCAGCCAGTTTGCCGTGGCATACGGAGCTCCATCGCGGTCTTTAACACTGGTAGCATGCCGCGACAGCGTGGACGTGAACCGTATGTGCAGTTGACGGACTTTGAGCGAGGGCGTACAGTGGGCATGCGGGAGGCCGGGTGGACGTACCGCCGAATTGCTCAACACGTGGGGCATGAGGTCTCCACAGTACATCGATGTTGTCGCCAGTGGTCGGCGGAAGGTGCACGTGCCCGTCGACCTGGGACCGGACCGCAGCGACGCACGGATGCACGCCAAGACCGTAGGATCCTACGCAGTGCCGTAGGGGACCGCACCGCCACTTCCCAGCAAATTAGGGACACTGTTGCTCCTGGGGTATCGGCGAGGACCATTCGCAACCGTCTCCATGAAGCTGGGCTACGGTCCCGCACACCGTTAGGCCGTCTTCCGCTCACGCCCCAACATCGTGCAGCCCGCCTCCAGTGGTGTCGCGACAGGCGTGAATGGAGGGACGAATGGAGACGTGTCGTCTTCAGCGATGAGAGTCGCTTCTGCCTTGGTGCCAATGATGGTCGTATGTGTGTTTGGCGCCGTGCAGGTGAGCGCCACAATCAGGACTGCATACGACCGAGGCACACAGGGCCAACACCCGGCATCATGGTGTGGGGAGCGATCTCCTACACTGGCCGTACACCACTGGTGATCGTCGAGGGGACACTGAATAGTGCACGGTACATCCAAACCGTCATCGAACCCATCGTTCTACCATTCCTAGACCGGCAAGGGAACTTGCTGTTCCAACAGGACAATGCACGTCCGCATGTATCCCGTGCCACCCAACGTGCTCTAGAAGGTGTAAGTCAACTACCCTGGCCAGCAAGATCTCCGGATCTGTCCCCCATTGAGCATGTTTGGGACTGGATGAAGCGTCGTCTCACGCGGTCTGCACGTCCAGCACGAACGCTGGTCCAACTGAGGCGCCAGGTGGAAATGGCATGGCATGCCGTTCCACAGGACTACATCCAGCATCTCTACGATCGTCTCCATGGGAGAATAGCAGCCTGCATTGCTGCGAAAGGTGGATATACACTGTACTAGTGCCGACATTGCGCATGCTCTGTTGCCTGTGTCTATGTGCCTGTGGTTCTGTCAGTGTGATCATGTGATGTATCTGACCCCAGGAATGTGTCAATGAAGTTTCCCCTTCCTGGGACAATGAATTCACGGTGTTCTTATTTCAATTTCCAGGAGTGTATTTTACGCGTTTAGTGGGAGGGTGAAAATTGAAATCGCACCGATCTAGTAATTCCATTAACGTTATAGTCTCAGGCGCTGTAACTGGTGAGTAACTGGCGGAAAACCACGTGGTCCTGCACGTTAGAAACACTTTCATTATCTACCGCTTTCATTTTTAAAAGATGTATGTAATAAAAAAAAAGAAACTTGTGAAGCAGACTGCACGCTAGCAGCGCACAGACCCCAACGATACGACGCTAGAGAGCCAGTCACGTCACAGGCTCACACACGCACCACCCCCCCAACCCCCCCACCCCCCGGTGACACGCCGATGTGTTTAGGGGACGAGCCATTAGGAGAAATATTGTTGGCAATGACGAAGGTTTCAGGAGCAAAATGAAATAACACAGGCACCGACTTCTCACTAATGACTGGAAGAATATTTTTAGTTGCTCAGTGTTTCATAACTTTTTATCGATGAGTAAAGTACTAAACGCAACGTCACTAGAAACAAAAAGTACCCACCTGCCACGAAGATTTTTTTAAACGGAGGACTCGTGTATGAAACAGAAACAGACGGCTGGTTGCTTTACAAATGAATTAATGTGTTAAATATTTTATGTTAGATGTGCAATCTGGGATTGTAATCTATATACAGGGTGAGTCACTAAGTATGCCACGAACGTCAAAAAAGTGGCATGAAGGTTCATTTACAGAAGGTGTTCGAAAGATGACCATTGGTATCAATACAGTGCTGCGATATTCTTATCATGGATACAGTGGTATTCCTTGTCACTTCGGCACTTATCGAAGCATATGCTGTGACAATTCTCTCTCGTATAACGTGCAAATAGTAAATATTCGCCCAATACAGCGTATCCATCTAACGTGCCACGGACATGTAAACACCATTCGACCGTTTCACAATAAAACACTAATAGGAACGGTAAGACTAGTATCATCGAATGAAACGAATGTGAATGATGTATTCCTCCGAAGAACAGGTCGATATGCTTCTCATTTATGGAGAATGCCAATGAAATTCAGTGAGAGCTAGAGACTTATAGGCTGAAAGACATCCTCAACGTACTCACCCTACATGTAGTACATTTAAATATGTGGATGATAAATTGAGAACAACTGGATCTTTAAAACATCGGAAAAATATTCGGCAAAGGAAAGTTACTAACGAGGAAACGGAAATTCGTACTCTTGCAACTGTGGCTCGAGATCCTTGTGTCAGCTGTGAAGTGCGATGAAGGTCATGAAGGTCAATTTCGTTTTTTTTAAAATGGGATGCTATAGTTTGGTACTTATTTTCTGATAGCGGCTATCGAGACGAATTCAGTTATGTGTAACAGTAAGATCTTTCAAGCTCAACGATGGTCACAAAACTGGCATAAACGTCCATTTACAGAAGGTGTTCGAAGTGATGACCATTGGTATCAATGCAGTGCTGCAATTTTCTTATCATGGATTGAGTGGTATGCCTTAACAAATCGGCACTTATCGAAGCACATGTTCTGACAATTTTCTCTCCCATACCTTCAGATGCAGTTGGAACGTCTTTATAAACAATGTCTTTTAGGAAACACCACAAGAAAAAATCCAGAGGCATCAAGTCTGGCGAACGAGCTGGCCACAATACATCTCCTCCGTGTCCAAGCCAACAATTTGGGAATTGTGTCGGCAACTCGTTTCTAGTCATCACTGAAAAATGTGTCGGGTACCCAACGTGTTGATGCCACATTCTGTTCCTAGTTCCTAAAGGTATTTCTTCCAATAACAGACCTAATGTTTCTTGCAGGAATGTGGTGTACTTCCTACCATTAAGATTTCCTTCCATGAAATAGTGGCTTATAATTCTGTTCTCCAGAATGCCACACCAAATATTCACCGACCACGGTTTTTGGTGGGCAACTTGCCGCATCCAACATGGATTTTCCGCTGCCAAATAATGCATCTTATGCAAATTAACATTTCCATGGTTCGTGAATGTAGCCTCGTCAGTAAATAAAATCAAATTAATATATGTGTCAAAAATGTCTCTGAGCACTATGGGATTTAACATCTGTGGTCATCAGTCCCCTAGAACTTAGAACTACTTAAACCGAACTAACCTAAAGACATCACACACACCCATGCCCGAGGCAGGATTCGAACCTGCGACCGTTGCGGTCACGCGGTTCCAGACTGAAGCGCCTAGAACCGCACGGCCACACCGGCCGTCAATATATGTGTCATCTCACTGAAAGTGCAGTCGAGCCCATCGGCAGAATTCAATGCGACGCGTAAAATCCGTACCAGTTAATTCTTGGTGCAGAACACGAACAACATTACTCTGGCTCGTGGCAGATTCCCTTGCGATTTCACGCGAGCTAACACAAGGATCTCAAGCCACAGCGCCAAGAGTACCTATTTCCATTTCCTCGTTAGTAACTTTCCTGTGCCGGATATATTTCCGATGTTTTAAAGATCCAGTTGTTCTCAGTTTATCATACACATATTGAAAGGTACTGCGTGTAGAATGAGTACGTTGAGGATGTCTTTCAGCGTATAAGTCTCTAGCTCTCACTAAATTTGGGTTAACATTCTCCGTAAATGAGAAACATATCGACTTGTTCTTCGAAGGTATACATCATTCACATTCAATTGATTCGACGATACTAGTCTTACCGTTCCTATTAGTGCTGTATTGTGAAACCGTCGAATGGTGTTTACATGTCAATGGCATGTTAGATGGATATGCCCTATCAGGTGAATGTTTACTATTTGCACGATATATGAGAGAGAATTGTCAGACGATACGCTTCAATAAGTGCCGAAGTGATAAGGAATACCACTCAATCCATGATAAGAATATTGCAGCACTGTACTGATGCCAAAGGTCATCACTTCGAACACCTTCTGTAAATGGACGTTATGCCACCTTTTTGACGTTCGTTGAGCTTCAAAGACCTTACTGTTACACAACATTGGATTCGTCTCGATAGCCGCTATCAGAAAGTAAGTACCAAAATATAGTATTCCAGTTAAAAAAAAAAGTTGTCCTTCAAATCTCTGAAGCGATCCCATCTCGCAAAAAAACCAACGTCGTATTACGGCCCCCGTTGTCCCATGCGACATTTCTCCCATAAACGTGTCATATACTATCACATTTTCGGAGTTATTGTAAGTAGCAATAATTAGTGACTCACCCTAAAAAATGGCTCTGAGCACTATGGGACTCAACTGCTGAGGTCATTAGTCCCCTAGAACTTAGAACTAGTTAAACCTAACTAACCTAAGGACATCACACACATCCATGCCCGAGGCAGGATTCGAACCTGCGACCGTAGCGGTCTCGCGGTTCCAGACTGCAGCGCCAGAACCGCGCGGCCACTTCGGCCGGCAGTGACTCACCCTCTATATTACACAAACATATGTACGTGGAGGGGTAGGGTAAAAATATTGAAATACCGCGACAAATGTTTGCTTCAGCATAAGTGCTAGACAAGTTTGCAGGTTCCTCTTTTGTATGTGACCACGAACGACACCTGTGCAATGTCCTAAATACGTTACAAGCGCCACTAGTAGTCCTAACAGTGCTCTGTGTAGCTGTGGGGGCATTACGTTCAAGTTAAGTGAAGTCGAATATGGTCAAATGTTTTGTGCTCGTATGGTGGGTGCTTCCATACCCAAGGTAGCCGAAGTGTTTCGTGTTTTGAAAGGCAACGTATGAAATATTTATGCCGCTTACGGGGAAAGAGGAAAAAACATCTCCGCCAAGGCACAACGTGGACGACTGTGTGTGTTGCGTGATGGTGAGAGACTTATTGAAGAGGATTGTGACGAAAAATAAGAAGACGACAGCTGCAAAACTCTCTACAGAAATGAATGTCACACTCGCGAAGCTTAACAGCATCAAAATAACATGAAGAAAGCTTCATAAGCAGGGAACTGCAGGGCGAGATGGATTTCCAAAACAACTCATCACTGATGTAAATCCCCGTAACAGTGAAACGTGGTTCCGAAGCCAACACGACATCCAGTCCCGGGCGGATAAAATCTCCGAGAATCAGACCCGGGCCTCACGCACGGCAGTCAGCTAAGCTGACGATTCAGCTGCGGAGGTGGACTGTTAAGGCGGTATAACTTCAGTATCAAGCATGATGTTTTAGTTTATTACTTCGTTATTACTAACACTACACGCAACACATTTTGGAGGCAGTGTCCACATAGACCAATGAATGTACCTGCAAAATTTTACCGTGGCACAACCCATAGTTCAGGGTATACGATGTCATATATACATTTTACACATCGGAGTTCAATTCTTTAATGAATAAGGGGTGAGATGTCACCGTTTATGTATACCACATTCTAAAACAGACACAAAATGACCAAAAACCTTCTCACCCGAGCAAGAGAAAGGTTATGGATTGTTCATTGCATGAATAGATTAACCAAGCAGACATTACAGCTACCTGCGACGCTATTGAGGTGTGATATTACTATTGTATTCAGACACGAGATTTGTTATTCATGAAACAACGACATATCACTATTCAGGGGAATAGTTCTTAACAGTAAGCATTTAAAGAAACAGTGGTGTGAGAAAAGGAAATTGGATATACTGTTATCGTTGGATTATTTCTTCCGATTTTCGTAAAGGACTGAAACAACAGCCGGCCGGTGTGGCCGAGCAGTTCTAGTTGCTTCAGTCTGGAACTGCACGACCATTACGGTCGCAGGTTCGAATCCTGCCTCGGGCATGGATGTGTGTGATGTCCTTAGGTTAGTTAGGTTTAAGTAGTTCTAAGTTCTAGGGGACTGATGGCCTCAGCTGTGCTCAGAGCCATTTGAACCATTTTTGACTGAATCAACAATAGTGATCGGAATCCCTTCGTCCAAACACCTTCAGGTAAGACTGGTTGCAGTTGGTTTCGCAGTTTCGTCGTGGCCGTGTTTTCGTCTGCCATGAATTTACATAGTGATCGTCGGCCAAAATCGGTTGATTTTCCAAGAAACTTCGACGCTGTGCATATCGTGTTGGAACGAAACCGGCCTATGACGTACCGTAAGGCAAAATTACGTACATCTACATCATGCTCCACAAGCCACTTAACAATGTGTGGCGGAGGGTTCTAACTGATCCTCTTTACCTGTTCGATTCGCGAACAGCAATTAGGAAGAACGATTGTGGGTAATTTCGCGAGATGTATGTGGGAGGAAGTAATTTGTTAGCCGAGTCTCCCCGGAAAGTACTCTCTCAAAATTTCAGTAGTAAACTGTAATGCACAACGCCTCTCTTGTAGTGTGTGCCACTGGAGTTTGTTGAGCCTTTCTGCAACGCTCTCATGGGGACCAAACGATCCCGTGACGAAACGTGCAGCTGTCGTTAGAACTTCTCTATCTATTTTATAATTCCCACCTACTACTGGTCCCAGACTGATTAACAATGCTCAAGAACCAGTCGAACAAGTGCCTTGTAAGTCACTTCTACCGTGGATGAAATATATTTCCTTAAGAATTGTCCTACGAATTTCAGTCTGGCACCTACTTTTCCTACTATTTGTTTTCTGTGGTCACTCCACTTAAGGTCGCTCTGGATAGTTACTCTTAGATAATTAACGGGAGATATTGTTTCCAGCAATTTGTCAACAAAAGTGCAGATGAGCAGTAGTATATTTCTTTTCCGCTGTATGCGCAATATGATACACTTATTAACGTTTAGCGTCAACTGTGAGAGACTGCGCAATTCATCAGCCCTTTGCAGGTTATTCTGCAAATCGATACTGTTTTCTGGGGTTGCTAATTTATTACAGAGTATCACATCTGCGAACAGTTTTAAAGATTTTACGACCCTTTTTAGAGCATCATTTATTACGCTACAAACAGTAACGGTCCTAGTACACTTTCTTGGAGAACTCGGAAAATTCATGTACATACGTCGATTTTGCTCTGTTACGAGTGACGTGTTGAGTTCTATCTGGTCCGATACTCGGCAAGTTCGTACTTTTTTTTTTATTAAACGGCAGTGTGAGACAGTGTCAAATGCCTTCCTGAAGTCAACCCTAGCGCCGTTGTCTACAGCGCTGTGGATTTCATGGGGTACAGAGAGAAGTGAGTTTGTAAGATTTCTGTTTGCGGAATTGAAGTTGATTTTATAGACGAAATTTTCATTCTCCAAAAGCGTTAAAATTCTCGAGCATAAAACATGTTCCATAGTTCTACATCACACTGGGATCTACAATATAACCCTATGATAACGTACATCTGTCCTCCAACCCTTCTTGAAAACGGGAATGACCTGCCCCTTTTTCCAGTCACTGGGTACCTTCCGTTGCTCCATCGACCAACGATAAACTAATGTTGGAATGGGAAGAAGTTCTTTCGCATAATCTTTATAGAATCTTACAAGTATCTCAACTGGTCGTGACGGCTTCACATTACTAAGCGATTGCTGCTGCATTTCTGTTCCGCCATCAGCTATCTCAATATCTGCTATTTCGGCGTTCTTACGGTGATTGAAAGGACGGATCGTGTTACGATCTTCCACGGTGAAACCATTTCGGGAAACAGAATGCAGAATTTATGCCTTCCTCTACCATCTTCCGTTTAGGTGTGAGTATGGTCGCTTAGTGAATGAATAGAGGATTTCGAATCACCCTCTTAGGGTTTTAGTGAATTCGGTTGACAAAATTTTACTTTCAAAGTCACTGGATGTCTCTTTCACTGTTCTCCTTACTTTCATTTTCGATTCGTTCAGCCTTTGTTTGTTAGCTAGGTTTTGACTTCTTTTGAATCTGTGATGAAGCTCTCTTTGCTAACGTAGCAGATTTTTAACACGTGTATTACATCACGTCCTTGCACGGAACATTCTTTCCAACGGCATAGCCGGCCGAAGTGGCCGTGCGGTTAAAGGCACTGCAGTCTGGAACCGCAAGACCGCTACAGTCGCAGGTTCGAATCCTGCCTCGGGCATGGATGTTTGTGATGTCCTTAGGTTTAACTAGTTCTAAGTTCTAGGGGACTAATGACCTCAGAAGTTGAGTCCCATAGTGCTCAGAGCCATTTGAACCAACGGCATATTGCACGTTTCCTTTACATTTTTTGCGTTTGTGCTCCACATCACATCCTCAGCACTGAATATTCGACGCTGACTACTTAGTTACTCAGCATTTTGTATCTTGTCAATCTTGCTAAGCAAAAATGCTTTCGTACATTTTGTAACATTCCTTGTAAAAATCCTAGTCTCCGTTGCTATCACAATATTATGATCACTGATATCTTCCTCTGCGTTAACTGATAGGATAAAGTCAAGTCTGTTTATTACTAGGACTTATAAGACGTTACTTTAACGAATATGCTCTCTAGTTATCTGCTCGAAGTAATTTTCGGCTGACACATTCACAATATTATCACAAGAATCCCGGTCTCTGACGCCAGTTTTGATGGAATGACTCTCCCAACACCTGAAAAATTGAAGTCTTTCCCCATTAGAAAGGCATGATCAGGAAAACTATGAATGGTATTATGCAAGTTCCCTCTAAACGACTCTACCGCTACAGCTCCTGATGCAGGCGTTCTACAAAAACATCATACTGCCATTTTGGACCAATATTTGATGCTTAACTCAGATTAATCCATAATCGGAGTCCTGATAACCTCGAAAGATATTTCTGAATTCTTTACTGCAATAAATATGCCGTCACCATCGGCGACTAGCCTATCCTTATGATAAATATTCCAATCTGAATTTAGGATTTCGTCGCTATTCACTTCCGGTTCCCACCAACTTTCTGTTCCTAATATTACCTGGGTATTATGACCTTCAGTAAGTTATACTAATTCTGGGACCTTTCCTCAGATGCTCCTGCATTTTACGATCATCATATTATCCTTTTCTGTATCCGATCTGCGAGGACAAACATTCTCTGAGAACATTGTGTCTGATGTAACCTCGATTTTGGCAGGCATTTTTATCTCTGATCCCAAGTTTGGTTTCACCAATATAAAAACCCCTCATGTTCATGCCACAAGTACTCTGCTAATCTTGTAGTCGCATCCTGTATGTGGAGCACGACCGACCTATTAAGGGGAACCCTACAATTCTGGTCAGTAAATCCACTTCTGATACCGTTGCAGAGACATCAGAGCCTCCGGTTTAGACCTCGAAAACAGAGGATTGCAATCAGCCTTAAGGACGATGCTACAGTCAGCTTAGTCTCAACCCCACGTGCCCTGCTTGTTGTCTTCACCGAATCGGCCATCAGCAAAGGCAATTGAGGATGGCCTAAGAACACTAGCGGCGTATGTCATTCGTGCCATCATATGCCACTATTGGCAAGCGATAGCCGCTGTGGGGCCTCTTCTACGTCACATAACGAGCACAAACTGGCATTCTTTCGCCCTGCCTGCTATTTCCCTGAGAGGCTCTATAATCCGCCTAACTTGGAGGTCCCAGTAACTAGCATACATATTAGTATGCACTTATCCAGACAGGACAGGAAAAACGGCTGCTGTCAAACAGGAGAGGTATCTCGTGCTGGGTAGCAACTCGTACGTGATGCTGAAATATAGGAAGCCAGTCGTACGGTCTGTTCGCTCTTTTACCCTCCGCCCAGTGACACGCAAAACCACCACTGTCTGCCATTCACTCTCGAGCGAATTTGAACCGATCAGAAGACGCACTGACGACCTGGTCACCAGAGGATTCCAACAGCACCGAGGGTGTCGAACATCTCGTCACAGGCTCCCTGAAGGCGCCGCTGCCTGGAGCAGCAGCCGTGGCAAATGGTGCCTCCAGCTGTTTAAAGACAGCAGCCAGTTCGCCTTGTGTCCGCTCACAACAAGCACAGTCTCTATCCGTATTGCATTGTGTTTAAAAAACCACGTGGGAACTCAAAAATACAAACAAAGGAATGAGGACTAACTGAGGAATTACGAACAAACTGTTGCAAAAGAGAAAATTACCCGACTGTTCTGCTGATGTTGGAATGTATGCAAAATATAGACTGAAGCCCGGGTTCCCGGGTTCGATTCCCGGCGGGGTCAGGGATTTTCTCTGCCTCGTGATGACTGCTACGGTCGCAGGTTCGAATCCTGCCTCGGGCATGGATGTGTGTGATGTCCTTAGGTTAGTTAGGTTTAAGTAGTTCTAAGTTCTAGGGGACTGATGACCATAGATGTTAAGTCCCATAGTGCTCAGAGCCATTTGAACCATTTTTTTATAGACTGGAGAATAAGCAAACATTAAAATCTGATGTGCAGAATTCTCATTGCTGCCTAAGATCCAAAGATTCACTAGTTCTTGGCCATATCAAAAAGAGCAATAAGTTGAGTTTAGCTGTGAAAAAGATCTGTTCCCGATGGATTCCACTTTGATTTGACTGAAGCTCAAAAGTAGTTTCGCCTCAATTGGTGTACGGAGTCTCTCAAGAATATCCACAGAAGAAATGGAAAATGCCTCTACAACATCGTAATAGGGGAAGAAACTTAGAAGTGTTCATTTTCTTCTGCATGGGACCACAGCCTCGATAAATTACTGAAATGACATCATTTTACTGGGCTGTATTTTAACCACGTGAAGCACATGACAGCTGTTAATGTTGCTTCTTTGGCGTTTCCAGGAGGTTCTGATGCTACATATGCACGCAGTGGCCAGATTATGTAGCCTCTGCCCACTGCAGTGGGCAAAGAACATCTGCGGGCTCAGGAACGATTGAAAGCGTCAAAGAAGCGTCATTAAAGATGCGACATTAACGGCTGTCCACTGCAGTAGACATGTGCATTATAGGGTTATATTCTACTCCGCACTCTTAGTTTACTGCATGGGCAATTTTGAAGTTCATCCAGAAATGTAACAGCACTCCAGATTGAAAAGAAAGTTACAACATAACAGCCGCACAGCTACACTGGATTTATTGTTTGCGCAAACATAGTAATTATCTATAACAGATGTGGAGACATCGAGCTCGTCATATACAAAAATTATGTGCCATGCATAACTGGGCATAGCATGGTCGTCAAAGTGGATGACGTGAAATATAAAATGCATGAGATGATAGTTCTGCTACAGAACCACCACGCTATTAGAATGTCACATCCAACCAGTACCAACAAGAAGGGAAACATTGTGCTGCTTAGCTGCAAAGCACTCCTGGACTCAGCTATTTATGAGTAGTAAGGTATGGCAGCATGAGGACACTTTTTATATTAAACTGACATGCAAATTAATTAAATTGATCAATTAATTACCCCCAGCATACCACCCACACCCCTAACCCCCAGATGACATGATGGATTTCCCCCAGTTGGCACGTGGGTCCCACCCCGGTTCCATCCCCATTCCCCACATATCCCCCTTCCCCACCTATCCTACTGGCGGAAATTTCGAATTTTGTCGGGAATTTCGAATTTGGCGGGAAATTAAAGGAAAGGTGAGATATTGAAAAATTGCGGGAATTCTTTGTCCCAAGGCTGTGCTGACGTCCCATCCCACCTCCCAACCGGGAATTGGCGGAAAATTCAAAATGACGGTGTCCTTCCCGGGACTCGAACCCCGGCCCCTCCGGACAGAAACTGCACACCCCAACCGAGGAAAACTCCACAAGCAGGGGAGTAAGGTTACGTTAGTGAGCTTTATTTATTTTTGGTGGGAAACTGCAGTAAATATAGTTTCTTATTACGTAATTAATCATAACGTTCGGTCCTAATTACAGTAGGATAGGTGGGGAAGGGGGATATGTGGGGAATGGGGATGGAACCGGGGTGGGACCCACGTGCCAACTGGGGGAAATCCATCATGTCATCTGGGGGTTGGGTGTGTGGGTGGTACGCTGGGGGTAATTAATTGATCAATTTAATTAAGGCTGCACAAGGAGCGTTAAAATAGCAATATAGTTCAAAAATTGACGATTTTGTACAACTGGTTATGCTACTGGGGAAAAATTGGACAATACCGCTAAAACCTAGTGGCAGACGTACTCAAGCTCTACATAGGATGATCTCTTCACCTACAAGCTGGTGGAAAATAGGCTGGAGTAGAAGGCACTATATTTTTGGTGGAATGTGTTCAATTGACGAGATGCTGGTGCTGGACAGAGGCGCTTAATAAGTATATTACCAGTAAGCATACAGCTGATGTCCGTGTCCATTGCTGTTTGATGTCAGAGTTCGCTACAGATGCCTCCCACTGTATTGCTAAAATCACCCTGCAGAACAGGTGATCATAATTGTGGAATGCCAAAATATGCTATCACAGCTGAGGGAAATTGCTTCACTGTTATAATCACACATTGAAGTTCTCGTGAAAGAAAACAGCACTCATAAACAGTGAGTCATAATGCCGCACATGTACTGGGGACCAGGAAAAACGTAATGACACAACTACCACAAAAACCAACCCCGAACGTTTGCACGAGGAGGGAGGGGTGGCAGCAGCAGTTGTTTTCTTCTCGATGTCCGTTCGTGAACTAACCAAATTAGACCCAGTCTTACCTCCCCATGCCACTCCTCATCGCTCTCTCTCCCCACCATAGGGAAGGATACAGGACTGTTCTATATTGTCGTTTATGGTCCACAAAGAGATCCATCTGGTGGTAGTGATGTACTGTCTTCAGGCTATGGAAATTACTCACAGATGGACGCTTCTGCATGGACGCCCCCCCCCCCTCTCCTGGAACAACAACGAAATACCAGAAAAATTTCCAGATCGCTTTCTTAAATGTCCTGCTTGAGAAGCAGCCTATGGCGACAGTAGCCTCCGCCATAGCCAGGTGCACAGTCTCCGACAGGTGAGGCCGGCCATAGCCAGAGGTCCAGGCGGTTGGTCAGCGCTAACAATGCCGACACAGGCAGTCCATGGATCAAAGCAAGATACATGACGGCTACTACGGCAGTGAGTTCTTTACCTAAAAAATGCAGCTGCGCTGCACTGTCCCCGCTGTGGCGACTGCTTCCTCTGGCACACACTGTTCTGCGAGAGAAAATGCTTCAGTGTAACAATTTTATTTGACATCAACGCGTATCTTACAAGCGAGCGTCTATTTAAAAAAAGCACAATCATATCGATAATAAATGTTCTTTTTCCACAAAAAAAGCGCAGTCCCTTTTCTTTTACTTTAATGAGTAAAATCGGTATGGTTTCTTACGTTCGACTGCAGGATACAGTTTGTAACTCTCTATCCCCGCACCTTGCTTAGCAAAAGCAAGAATTTAAACTCAAAACAACATGTATGTTAAGCGAATTCTTTCAATTTAATGGACAAGATTATATGATTTGAGAGTGTCCCTGGCGTTAAAATCAGTGCCTGTAAATAAACTGTCATTCACATGTGGATTACAAACGTTTCAGACACGTGAAGATACATTACAGAATACAGTCTTTCACGCCATTTGCTAACATCTCGGAAGAAACAGAATCATTTTACATTTGGCAACAACAAGCTCTATTTCAAGAGGACATTGTTGGTTTGTACGCTATGATAGGTCCCGTTTTACCAGTGCGATGCTACATTGCATTGGTGTTTACGAAACATAAAAAGCAAATCACGATAGCATGTCTTGTAGTAGAACCTCTTACAAAATTTTACCATATCTCTCTCTTCTGATACATCTGAAAACAAGTACCGTCTACATATGGACTTCAAGCATATTACGTACATACATATTGCTCCACTGGAGCAGGTAGCCAGTGATCAAAGTCACTTGCACAGACTTGTGTCAAGTTTTTTCACCTGACCGGAGGAAGACCATATCCCACAGACTATCAATGACAAGAGAGGGTTATGTGATGTTATCCATAAGCAGTTCGATACATTGTTTTTCAGCTATAAAACATCCTAGCAACATAAGGCAACAGCTTTGTAAGCTGACATACGTTTTATTTTCCTACCATGACTTCGAGATCTGTATCTGATGCTAAGCCGATATTAACACATTTTGATCCATTAGCTCTCACAGAAAGCTGGACATTGCATGGTGTAACTTATGCTGCTCCCACCACACACAGGATGGTAGAAATAAAACACAAATCTGTTGTTTCATACTGATAATAAAGTGGATAACACCGCAACGTATGGAAAATGGAAGAGTTTGAGGCATCGTTGAGCATTCCCAACAGCTGTCCAAAGGTAATGGCCTGTACATTGAATCTCGTCTTCTACAGTGACAGGGTAGCAGATGTCTTTGTGTTCTGTTTCAAAGAGACCAAGAGCATTGCTTCCTCATTTTTCAGTAATGTACATGATCGCTGTTCCGTCTTGACCATTCCTGGAAGCTATTATACATGGGGTATCAGAAATAAAAGGAAGTAAAGTTACCTTACTGGTGAAAAAAAAGTGGAGAGCACCACAGCATGTGGAAACCGGATGAGTCTGCAGCATTGAGGAATGCTTCCAAACAACTGTCTGAAGGTGAGGACCTCTACATTTAATCCCATGTTCAACAGTGACAAGTAGCTGATATCCCATGCTCTACCTGTCTTTGTCTCAAACAAGTGGTGTCAGTCAATCATTATTTGGTAATCAATAGCGTAGCAGTGGACAAATAGTAGGGAAAATACCCCATAGATCTCGGAAAATGTACTGTAATAAGCACAACAGTTGATAGCATGATCAATTTTAGCAATTTTACCTCTTTTCCTGTAATTTCAGCGCCAGCTAGTGACACAGCAGAATGTTTCCTAATTTCAGTACCATCGCTAAACCATCCCTCCTTTACTTTGCGATTATCATACACTATACTGCGAATGCAGATCGATGACTGTGCTGTATATTCATTTGGTCATATACACCAAATCATACGAGACAGAGTCCTATACCGATGCAGTTAGGTTATGTAAATATTTCTAGCACTTAGATCGTAGTGTGTAATTTGCGATTACAATGGCCATCTTTTCCTATATGGGTGTGACTCAGAGTATTATTGGATTCATAGGATAAAGTCGGAGATTGAAAGATCTCACTACATTGTTCTCGACAAACCCTCCCTGCAACATGGCCACTGATTTAATCTGCAACTGACCAGAAGTAGAAATTTCCTGCACCCGCTGCATTCCATGTCTCGTGAAGGAACAGTGTGAACTGAGTCTGTAACTGCTGTTCAGCGAAGACCAGCACCAGTCATACTCACAGCACTCATATGAGTGGCAAGACAGAAATTATTGTACAGCATAAACAGACACCCCCCAGGCTGATCGGTTCTGCAAAATAAATAAATAAATAAATAAATAATAAAAAAGGGTTCCAATGGTTCTGATCACTATGGGACTTAACATCTGAGGTCATCAGTTCCTTAGAACTTAGAACTACTTAAACCTAACTAACCTAAGGACATCACACACATCCATGCCCGAGGCAGGATTCGAACCTACGATCGTAGCGGTCGCGCGGATACTGAGTGAAGCGCCTAGAACAGCTTGGACACTGCGGTCGGCTTCGGTTCTATACGTAAGAACACTGCACTGTTAAAGCAATATGGTTTCTGAAGTATTAGACGTGGGGAACGCATAGCTCTTACTACTCTAATGCAGGACACATATGTCTACATCAGACATACAACCATCCTGCAAGTAATTAATTGATCAATTGAATTAATCTGCATATCAGTTTTCATATCGAAAATGTTCTCGTCTCGCCCTTACCTTACTAATTTTTTTGTACTGACATGTGAGTACAAATGTGCACTTGAAAACTGTCAACCGAAAAGTGTAAATAGAAAGGAACTGAAAGTATTATCGATTCAAAGTTTAAATGCCTTAAACATGTTAGTACCACAATAAGCTAAATGTAGGTGTCTTTTGTATCTAAGCATTGCGATCTCTGATTTCTCGTTGGTACTGGTTCAATGAACGTTTTAATAGTGTGTTGATTCTATTGTTCTTGCCACCGCTCTCATTCCGTGCCCTTCATATATTACGTCATGCACTTTAACGATCGTGCTATGCCCAATTACTCATGGTTTATACGAAGAGATGAGAACGATACCTCCACATCTCTTAGTGTTAAGTACTATGTTTGTGTAAGCACTACATGCATTTTGTGGCTCGTCTTTGAGTTGTAACTTTCGTTTTGTTCTGATGTGACGTTATGTTTTTAGATGCACTTAAAATTAGATGTGCCCGAAACTACACTACTGGCCATTAAAATTGCTACACCACGAAGATGACGTCCTACAGACGCGAAATTTAACTGACAGGAAGAAGATGCTGTGATATGCAAATGATTAGCTTTTCAGAGCATTCACACAAGGTTGGCGCCGGTGGCGACACCTACAACGTGCTGACATGAGGAAATTTTCCAACCGATTTCTCATACACAAACAGCAGTTGACCGGCGTTGCCTGGTGAAACGTTGTTGTTACGTCCCGTGTAAGGAGAAGAAATATGTACCATCACGTTTCCGACTTTGATAAAGGTCGTATTGTAGCCTATCGCGATTGCGGTTTATCGTATCGCGACATTGCTGCTCGCGTTAGTCGAGATACAACGACTGTTAGCAGAATATGGAATCGGTGGGTTCAGGAGGGTAATACGGAACGCCGTGCTGGATCCCAACGGCCTCGTATCACTAGCAGTCGAGATGACAGGCATCTTATCCGCATAGCTGTAACGGATCGTGCAGCCACGTGTCGATCCCTGAGTTAACATATGGGGATGTTTGCAAGACAACAACCAACTGCACGAACAGTTCGACGACGTTTGCAGCGGCAAGGACTATCAGCTCGGAGACCATGGCTGCGGTTACCCTTGACGCAGCATCACAGACAGGAGCGCCTGCGATGGTGTACACAACGACGAACCTGGCTGCACGAATGGCAAAACGTCATTTTTTCGGATGAATCCAGGTTCTTTTCTCCTTACACGGGACATACAAGAACGTTTCACCAGCATCATGATGGTCGCACCTGTGTTTGGCGACATAGCGGTGAACGCACATTGGATTCGTGTATTCGCCATCGCCATACTGGCATATCACCCGGCGTGATGGTATGGGGGTGCCAGTGGTTACACGTCTCGGTCACCTCTTGTTCACATTGACGACACTTTGAACAGTGGACGTTACATTTCAGATGTGTTTCGACCAGTGGCTCTATCCTTCATTCGGTCCCTGCGAAACCCTACATTTCAGCAGGATAATGCACGACCGCATATTGCAAGTCCTGTACGGATCTTTCTGCATACAGAAAATGTTCGACTGCTGCCCTGGCCAGCACATTCTCCAGATCTCTCACTAATCGAAAACGTCTGTTCAGTGGTGGCCGAGGAACTGGCTCGTCACAATACGCCAGTCACTACTTTTGATGAACTGTGGTATCGTGTTGAAGCTGCATGGGCAGCTGTACCTTTACACTCCATCCAAGCTCTGTTTGACTCAATGCCGTTATTACGGCCAGAGGTGGTTGTTCTGGGTACTGATTTCTCAGGATCTATGCACACAAATTGCGTGAAAATTTAATCACATGTCAGTTCTAGTATAATATATTTGTCCAATGAATACCCGTTTATCATCTGCACTTCTTCTTTGTGTAGCAATTTTAATGGCCAGTAGTGTAGTAACGCTGAACAGAGTACAGTTGTAAAATATTGCCAAGCTGGAATATTATCACTTCTTAGATATATTCCGTCAGCAGGATGGTAAACAGCAGTCAACGGTTTGGGCGTCCCAAGATAAGCAAATCCAATAAAAGTGGTGCTTTTGCGAAATGCTTCCAAAAATACGGTCCCATGTTGCTACGATTATACTAAATACGCCGCGACCCCTACTTTAGAAGACTTATGAACAGTAAATGCTGAATAGCATATAACAATTTTTGTCCCAAATCATCAGTGAAATGAGGAAAACAAGTGACATCGTCATTTATCCATTAAAAGAAATACGGCTGCCGTACAGCACGTGAAACTACTGATGAAAATTGTCGGAGAAACTGATCTCTCTTTAACTTTCACCTGGTTTATCGCTTAACGATTTGTTTCAGTTTTCATACGCTAAACCGAGTTACGTGAATTGTGATTTTCTGCACATGAATAACGTGACTAATCCTTTCAGACCATGTTTTGAAGTACCAACTTCAGGCAGAAAATTTTTTCCATATATGTTACGAAAGCATGCAAAATTAAAACAATGAAATGTCTATAGATATCTTTCACTGCTTTTTGTGAGAAATTTGATAGGTTATCCTCTTACTAAGGAAAATTTGTAACACGCTTACCATGTCTATCGATCAGGTGAGGACGTTCAGATCGATTTTGGTGCTATGTGGGAGACGTGAGCTAATCGAAGACGCAGTCGCGACATTGTGTGCTTACACACTCACAAAACAAGCGAGAAACATACAAATGAATAATTATAATCAGGCTGTTTTTGGGACCAAAGGTATGCTTGCTGGTCCATTTCATTCTGTCGAGACAGCAGCAGTTCAGCTTGATAGTGTCAGTTACATTCCCTTTCGCTGCCTCGATACCAAACTGTCAACAGTTTTCTTACGTCGACAGAGATACGGTGTGGCATGCAAAACTTCTCAAACTCTGAATTCTCCGTGTAAATGATAACGAGTACACTGAAGTAAGTAATTTTGTTAGCTGTCATTGGGCCTATTTCTATTGTCTTTTGTGTGAGTTTCCGAGACTGACCTGAAAGAGACGTATGTCTGTACAAAATATCGTTTTAAACCATTTCAGACACGCATCAAATGTTGAATCAAATTTTCCGAGACTACGAGTTAAGTCAGGTAACGACTTTTAATTCTCACAAGCCATCCAGAAACGGTAAATATCGAAAGAAGATGACGATCATTCTCTTCGGCCGTCAACTGACATTACACCGGAATATGTTCAGAAATTGAAGCATCTGATTCGTCTAGATCACACGCAGACCAATCAAGACCTTGTGAACACGTGGTTTCTCATACAAAGGTATTCTCTCAGAAGATATCTATCCGAAAATGAAAGCAGAGAAATTTGTTCCACGACAGCTTGAAAACGGTCAGACCCGAGAACGTTTGGAAGTGTACTTCAAGACGATCCAAACCTATTTTCAAAGGGAGTCACTAATGAGAATGTTGACTTAATTGGTACGATCCTGAAAATAGGCAGTAGTCATCTCAATGGCACGGTCGTTCTTCACCTCAGCGAATGAAAAGCTCGACGAGAGTTACATTAACGCCTTGCTGACTTGTTTACGTTGCCGGGGTTGTTCATAAAGAGATCGTTCCTCCTGGTCAGATGGTCTATAAAGAGTTCTGTCGCCATGTTCTACGACGTTTGAGAAAGGACACGAGGAGAAAAAGTCCACAGCAGTACACAAGCGTATACAGCCTACGTCATTCAGATTTTTACAAAAAGCAATGTGACAGTTAGTCTGCACCCGCAGTACTCACAAGAGTTAGCTCCGTATGACTTCTTTCTTTTGCTGAAGATCAAAGCTAAGTTGCAGCGACCACTATTTGATAACAATAGGGGATACTGAAGGGAAATAGTGAGTCCAATAAACACTCTAACAAGGAACACTTCCATGACTGATTCGTGGAGTGACAGAATCGCTGATATCGGAGTATTCGTTCCCAAGGAGACTACTTTGAAAATGAAGGTGCAGAGTAAGACGTGAATATTGAAATAATATTTTAATTAACATACAATGGCTGACAAAAAAGTGAACCATCGAGTAGGAAGTACGGAAACGAAATGAAACCCCGACAGTTGAGAGGGTATGTGGTTTGTTTCAGTGATTACACAATCGAGTCAACTTACAAGGATCTCACTACGAGCCCACTTCTCAGTTGCTTTCCCTGTGAATTGGAAGCATGCTCTGATTTGGTTGCGGAGGGTGTTATAAAGTCCTTGTGTCTTCTACTGGTCCACGAAAATCCGAACTGGGCGTTGATTCCCTGGATAAAGGCACTGGAATGGATATGACAACCGAAATGGTCTCACACATCTTCTGTTCGAGATAGATGTGCGGATATTGTTGGACACAGAATTATCTTAGATTAGATTAGATTAGATTAGATTTTCGTTCCATAGATCCGTGCTGAGGAGATCCTCGTGGATGTAGAACATGTTAATTTATTTTTAAAAGCTGAAATAACAACACTAATAGTATGAGTATATACAATACGTCTTTTGTTTCTATTAAAATATTCGCCAATGGAGTAGGAGGAGTTGGCCACTAGTAAGTCTTTCAGGCTCCTTTTAAACTGATCTTTATTTGTAACTAAATTTTTTATATTTGCAGGCAAATTATTGAAGATGAGTGTTCCTGAGTAGTGGACCCCTTTTTGAACTAAAGTAAGTGCTTTTAAGTCCTTGTGCAAATCATTTTTGTTCCTTGTATTGTATGTATGAACTGAGCTGTTATTTAGGACAAATTTCATTAAGGAGTAAATATACTGAGAGGTAGTAGTTAGTATAACCAGTTCTTTGAAGAGGTTTCTACAGGACGTCCGTGAATTTACTCCACAAATAATACGTATTACACGCTTTTGAACTCTGAAAACTTTTGTTTGACTTGAAGAGTTACCCCAAAATATTATATCACATGACATTATGGAATAAAAGTAGGCAAAGTATGCAAGCTTTTTCATTTTTATTTCGCCTGTGTCTGCTAACGCTCGAATTGCAAATACAGATTTGTTAAAGCGTTTCTGCAGATCTGTGCTGTGCTCCTCCCAACTGAATTCGGGAGGACGACGGTTCAATCCCGTGTCCGACCACCCTGATTTAGGTTTTCCGTGATTTCTCTAAGTCGCTCCAGGCAAATGCCGGGATGGTTCCTTTGAAAGGGCACGGCCGACTTCCTTCTCCGCCCTCCCCTAATCCGATGAGACTGATGACCTCGCTGTTTGGTCTCATCCTCCAAACAACCCAACCCTCCCAACTGAATTTATTATCAAGTTGTAATCCCAGGAATTTAAGACTGTCGACCTATTCTATCTGCTCTTCTTCATACTTTATGCATATGCTGGGTGGAAACCTCTTACAGGTTCTGAATTGCATATAGTGAGTCTTTTCGAAGTTTAATGTCAGTGAGTTGGCTTTGAACCATTTATTAATACCCATGAAAATATCATTAGCAGATCTTTCTAGAACTACACTCGACATACTATTTATTGCAATACCTGTGTCATCTGCAAACATAACGAACTCTGCTTCTGGCAGTGTAACTGATGAGAGATCATTAATGTACACAAGAAGAAGCAATGGCCCTAAGATGGATCCTTGGAGGACACCACATGTAATTTCTTCCCATTCTGATGAAGACTGATGACTTAATTCACTAGTCCCTTGCACAGACACCCTTTGTTTCCTGTCAGCGAGGTATGACTTGAACCATTTTCCAGCACTGCCTGTGACACCATAGAATTCTAATTTATTTAAAAGGATGTTGTGGCTCACACAATCAAATGCATTTGACAAATCACAGAAAATACCTGCTGCTTGTAATTTGTTATTTAATGAATTAAGTACATTTTCATTGTAGGTGTAAAAAGCCTTCTCGATATCAGAACCCTTCAGAAATCCAGACTGTGTTCTTGATAATATGTTATATGTGGTCATATGGTTGAGAAGCTGCCTGTACATTACTTTTTTAAAAATTTTTGCGAATGCTGGCAAGAGTGAAATCGATCTGCAGTTTGGTGGTATCTCTTTATCCCCTTTCTTGAATAGAGGCTTAACGTCTGCATAGTTTAGCCAGACAAGAAATGTCCCAGTTATAATTGACTGGTTACACAAGTAACTTAGAATTGTACTAAACTCACAAGAACATGCCTTAATTAACTTTGTTAATATTTCATCGTAACCACTAGAATGCTTTTTTTAAAGATTTTATTATGGAAGTTATTTCTTTTGGTGAAGTGAGTGACATATTCATGTACCTGAAGCTATTTGTAAAGGCTAGTTTCAGATATTCAGGGGCATTATTTACTAATCCTGACAATCCCATTCTATCAGAAACGGATATAAAGTGCTTGTTAAATAGATTTGCCACACTATGCCGATCGGTTACTAATGTGTCATCTACCCTTAATGCTGTTTGCTCCTGTTCCTTTCTCGTTCTACCAGTCTCCTCTTTCACTATATTCCATATTGTTTTGACTTTATTCCCAGAACATTGCTATCTTCTCCTCGTAGTGAATTTGTTTCGAAGTCTGAATTACTTTTTTAAATATTTTACAGTATTCCTTGTATTTAGCTAAATCATCAGCATTGGAGCTATTCTTGGTCCACAGATACATTTTCCTTTTTGTCTTACAGGAAATCTTTATTCCTTGGGTAATCCATGGTTTTATTATAGACTTCTGTTTAATTTGAGTAACTTTTAGAGGAAAACAGTTTTCAAACATGGTACTGTCATTGTTCATGAATATGTTATATTTTTCATTCATGTCTTGAGCACTATAAACATCTTTCCAGTTCATATCTCTGAGCAGTTTTCTAAAACACTGAATTTTTGTTGATTGATTACTCTCCTATATTCAGATTTAGTGGTCTTGACAATATGGTTAGAATTTACATCTAAAGCAAGTAGCTGCATGTCATGATCTGATAGTCCATTTACTATAATATGAAGTTGTTCCTTTGATTTGTCTATGAAAATGATATCAATAGCTGTTCTTGAGGATTTAGTGATCCTAGTTGGAAAGTTTACAGTGTTAGTTAGACTGAAAGACAACTTTACTAACTGCAGTAAATGTTCACTGGAAGATTGCACTAGAAAATCTATATTAAAGTCACCAGCAATCGAAATTTCTTTGTTTCTTCCTGTTAAATAACCCAAAAGAGCTTCTAGACGATTTATGAATGGATTATAATTTCCTGCAGGTGCTCGGTAAATAGTTACTATTAATAGGATCTGTTATGGAACTCTACTTCTCTTCCACATGCTTCTAGATGCTGCTCTAAACAGAATTTATTAATGTCAATGTTCTTAAATTTATGGCAGTTTTTAATAAATGTGGCAACTCCTCCTCCATCCATATCTACTCTGCAGAAGTAGGAAGCTAGCTTAAATCCTGAAATGTCTAACGTGGTCACTTGATGTTCAGAGAGGCAGATTATGTCAACACCACAAAGACAATAGTCTTCAAGGGTCTGCCGCCGGATCACGTTGTGCAGATTCCACAATAAGCTTGAAGAGCCACAACACAAACACGGTTCATAGCGACACGTGCTACGCGTGGTCGAGCGTTATCCTGATGAAAAATGGCATCACGACGCTGTCATATGAGAGGTAATGCATCGGGACATAGAGTGACCATGACATACTGCTGTACCATCAGAATTCCCTCAGTCACTACCAGCTGTTACCTGCAGCCATACCCGATGATTCCCCACACCAGGACGCTGAGTGAGGCTCCTTTTAGACTGTCATGTGCTGATTATGCCATCTCACATTACTACACGACATATGTGTCCTTTACAGTGATCAATCAACAACTGACGGTGCTCACGCCCCTTATATACGTAACTGGTATCAAGTTTCAACATTAAACTCTAACAGAGAATTGCAAATCTCATTGTTTACATACCTGCCGACGATGTTGAGCCGTGCCTGCTTTCATATTGATTCCATCCGGTGGTTGAATGTCTCTGGTTTCGTTCCCTAGCAACGGTCTTCGTGGCGTCTCGTTGGGGCAAAATTACGGCTTGAAGGGGTTTTAATGGCATGCATGTCTCTCTGCGGAGTCGTGTGTGGTGGGCTGTTCCCTACGCTAAGAGGACTCAGTAGCTGAGAACGGAGTTGTGAGTGTCCCGCTGTGGTTCGCGGCTTTTTACCGTGAATAATGTGACGACACGAGTTGAAGGATCATTGCTTCCCACTGCCTCTTCAGTCACGAGTCACGTCCTCTGGTGAATGTGATGAACAGACCGAATAAAGGGAGGGGAAGGAAGACGACTATGGACTGGGGGTCTTATAACAAGCTTATTAGCTGATACAGAGAGGAATAATAACTGACTACTACTTTAATCAGGGTGAGTAGTGGAACTTTGTTTGGTCATTAAGGACCACGCCAGGATTCTTTGATTGGAGTTTATTAATTGTCAGAATTTCAAGTAATATAGTTCTCTCACACGATGTGAATGACATTCTTTCAGAGCATGTTGAGAAAAGGTGGAATCTTTCTTTCTCAGTTTCCATCTCCTTTCATAGTCAGTCAGTCTAGTGGTAATGACCCCACCTGATTGATCTACATATAATTTCGTGCAAAGAATGCACAAAAGTCAATGAATTCTATTCTAAAGGTGGAATATTATCTTTACTGTTGAACAGAAATTGGTCTATAGGATTCCTAGAGTAAAAAGCTGGAGTATATTTTCTGGAATCTAGTTTCCTGGCAAAAACCTATGAGGTCCTACCAATTGCTGTCAGTGTAGTTTTGTGCTGTCTGAGGAGGACAAAGGAGAGCTGTTCCCCTTTGTCTCTTCTTTCTGCTGAGTATATTCTCAATCACTGAAGGACTATAATCATTTCTCTATGCTATTTATTTGATTCTTTTCAGTTCAGTTTCAAAATCTTGTTTTATTTGGGATACAGATAGTAGGCGGTGCACCATGGAGCGGAAGGCTGCACTTTTATGTGTTAGGGGATGCTGCTAACTTAACAGACACAGTAATACCAGCCAGTTCCAAGCATCCCATAACACGTAACCATGTAGCCGGCCAATGCAAGTTATCAACGACGGCCTAAGAAGTCCAATGCCGGCTCATAACGAACTAATAAATATTATTGTGGAAAATTAATACGTTGTAGTCAAGTCACTAACATTACATTTTAGCTCCCTTAGATGAATAAGTTAGTCACATCGTTAGTTTTTGCTTACTGGTGATTTAATAATTTAAAATTATCGAACATTGCTAAGTGTTGTCGTCTTAGTGGATGTAACAGGTTGCCTGATTCTATAGTAGCGTTTACATAATTTGCATACTAATCATTATAGCCATTGGAAGTCGTATGTTTTTAAGCTGATTAGTATTTATAAGTACACGTGACAAGAGCAGGCTATTAACGTTTATTTTCCCCTGGGCAGGAGGTAAGGAGCTGAAGTGTTGACATACAGACTATAGTAGTCCCCTCAGTGGCGCAATAAGACCATGCAGAAATCTTCAGGTCGTAAAGTTTGTGACGTGTTTGACGGAAGGCTGTTCGAAACAGAAAAAAAAAGAAAAAGCGTAGTATATATATAGTGAATGTAAAAGATTTTTTTTTGAAATTTCAGTGGTGGTTATCCTACCACCAGTATTTAAATGTCTTTCGAAAGTGGGAGCAAATGCCTCTGAGGTTGAATCTTTGTTGGTTTGTCCTGTAAACGTATAGTTACTTAAACGTTTGTGGTTTTAAAGTATTATCCAAAAGAAATTATTTTCTAAGTCATTGTTAATAGTTGTAACGTCCCCTTTGGAAAATTATAAATTATTGTGCTAGTAAACCCCTTACGTTATTTGATTTTCAAAAAGCTGAGCAAAACTGAACGTACTCAAACATTTCTCTCTTTACTTCTTCTGATCATCACTAAACTGACACACAATTTTTTTTAGCGAAACGCAATCTAACTTTCAATAATCCCTACAAAAGAATGGCCGTAACTAATAGTAGCCTATACGTTTCATGAATCACTTACCTCACAAAAATCTTCGTTACTCGAACTACTGCAATACAGCGAGCGCCAATACTGCCAGCTAAACAAAGGATTCTAACTACTGGAGGCACTAACTACCGATAGGCATAGTTAGCAAATGAAAGATTTTGATAGAGAACAATGTATTTACCTTAATAATGTTCAAAAGTCATCATATGTATATATATGTATATCAGCCCATGATATCCAGTATTATAAATTTCGTTTTTATGGTGGACACACGTCCAGATCGACCGCCCTCCACATTCTGCCATCTCTCTTCCCACATCCACCACTGCTGGCGGCTGACCTCCAACTGCGCAACGCTACGCGCTGTAAACAGCCAACAGCCCAACACTAAAGTAGCAAATATTCCAACAATGCAAACCAGCCACAGACTGCACACAGCACAGACAGTGATTTTCATGCAGAGCGCTACGTGGCGTTACCAACATAAAAACCAGAACAGCCTACTTACATAGTCTTGAGTGCCGCTGGGTAATTTCCCAAGTGTTTACTAGATTTGAGAAATCACATTTTTAAAAATCGAATATAGCAAATATAGTAAAAGTATGAAATGTATGCCCAGAACCTTATGATTCCCAGTTAGAGGTTCACTACCATTCGGATTTGTACGTGTATGAAGCATACCGTGATATCCGACGATGTCTCGTGGGAGAATCTATCTGCGGAACTTTTGCATACTACGGCGTATTTATAGGAATTCTAACGTCAGACACACGAAGAAACGGTGAGCGGATTAGCGTTTCAGGGCAGTGTCAGGTAGGACGGAGCGTGGCAATGGATGGCGGCGGGACACGAGTGCGTCCCGGTCTCTGGAAAACTGCGTGACGTCAGTTTCCGGCGCCCACGGCTGCTGCCCGCCGTCGGCCATACGTCAGCGTCTTCCCTCCGAGGGTGCTCCATTTATTAGCGCGGGTCAGCCGGCTTAACAAATTTCGTGAGGGGTTGAGCGGGCATTAGCCTGCGCGCGCGGCCGCGTCTCGGTTGCGTGCCGGCCGGCCGCTGACCGCTTCAAAATAGCCCGCCTCGCGCGGCCCTGCCACGCCCCACCAGCGTTGCAGCGCCGCGTCCGTTATCGAACACTAAACATCTCCTAAATTCATTAGGCGGCGCTAAGTGATGGATGGAGGCGTCCTTCCCGCTCTCTCTCTCTCTCTCTCTCTCTCTCTCTCTCTCTCTCTGCTGTATCTGAGTTCGCGTCCCCGAGCAGCGCCTTATCCATTGGCTTCCTAGCCGGCTGCCATTTCTTTCCCTTCTCGCTCTATCCTGTACTGGCTCGTACAGAAGTCGCTTTTTCCTTACTTGGGAAGATAACTTGGCGACAGACGCGGCACTGTCATACGCCACATTCGCAGGGGGATAAGCTACAATGCAAAAACGAAGCAGGCGTTCGAACATAATAAATTTTCTTGGGAGAAAAATCTTCTGTCCACATGTTGTTCTTCATCTCCCAGTACTAACTGCATCCTACATCCTTCTGAATCTGCTTAGTGTATTCATCTCTTAGTCTCCCTCTACGATTTTTACCCTTCACGCTGCCCTCCAATGCTAAATTTATGATCCCTTGATGCCTTAGAACATGTCCTACCAACCGATCCCTTCTTCTTGTCAAGTTGTGCCACAAACTCCTCTTCTCCTTAGTTCTATTCAATACCTCCTTATTAGTTATGTGATCTACCCATCTAATCTTCAGCATTCTTCTGTAGCACCACATTTCGAGAGCTTCTATTCTCTTTTTGTCCAAACTATTTATCGTCCATGTTTCACTTCCATACATGGCTACACTCCATACAAATACCTTCAGAAACGTCTTCCTGACATTTAAATCTATACGCGATGTTAACAAATTTCTCTTCTTCAGAAACGCTTTCCTTGCCATTGCCAGTCTACATTTTATATCCTCTCTACTTCGACCATCGTCAGTTATTTTGCTCCCCAAATAGCAAAACTCCTATACTACTTCAAATGTCTCATTTCCTAATCTAATTCCCTCAGCATCACCCGTCTTAATTCGACTACATTCCATTATCATCGATTTGCTTTTGTTGATGTTCATCTTGTATCCTCCTTTCAAGACACTGTCCATTCCGTTCAATTGCTCTTCCAAGTCCTTTGCTGTCTCTGACAGAATTGCAATGTCACCGGCGAACCTCAAAGTTTTTATTTCTTCTCCATGGATTTTAAGACCTACTCCGAATTTTTCTTTTGTTTCCTTTACTGCTTGCTGTCCACGTATCAGCACGGATTTAAAAAAACAAAGCTAGTGCGAAGTTAAGGTTGACTCTTCCTCACACGATGTTTCCCGACCCACGGGTGAAGGGCAACGGACAGGTCGTATATTCAAAAATTTTCGGAAGACGTTTGACTCACTGTCACGCTACAGATTTAAAAAAAAATGTCTGAGCAAACAGAATAGCTTCTTTGATACGTAAGCGCCTAGAAGCTTCAAGAAAAGGAACCCAGTACGTTGACCTGGACGGCTTGTGTTCTTTTAAGATAAAGTTATCGTCTACTGTGGCCCAGGGAAGAGTGACAGGACCACTATTGTCCTGGTGTTCCAGGAAGAATACTCAACATCTAGGTATATTACAGGAGGGATCTTGTACTGCAAGCTCTTTGCTTTCCATATTTTCAGAGTTGGTTGTGCGGACAAAAACAAGAAAGAGAAAATCCTTTTCTCTAAAATAGATACTTTAAGATCTTTGAGCACTTCCAAATCTTCGATACTGTGAAAAAATCTCTTATGCTGAACGACTATTCAATGTTCTTAATGTTTGCACTTTAGAGCAATATTTACGACACAATTTTTCTTTGTTTTGGTCCATACGACTTCCTTCAAAAATAAGGAAAGCAAAGAGCTTCCAGTTGAAGAGTTTTTTGCTTCACGGTATCCAATATGAAGAAGTGTTCATCGGTCTTAAAATAAAGCCCATGTTTACTAGACTTGCAAGCTTCGACTGATCGGTCCTATCATACCCCTGAACATTGTCCATTCCTCCTGAGGTACACTGTATACATGAGCGTTACAGCAGATAAGATGAGCAGCAATCTGCGACAGTTTGTTGTTAATGATGCTGTGGTGTGTGGAAAAGTGTAGCCTTCTGTTGTAAGATGACTTGGCAAAATTTCTATGCAGTGTGTCGAATGGCGGCGTTCTCTAAATGTACTAAATTGAAAGTTACTGCCGGTAAGAGGAAGAAGAGGTACTGTAATGTTGGAATTCTGTGGTGTGCTGCTTGACATTCACTTTGATTAAGTACCTCGATGCAGCGTTGAAAAACGATAGTAAATGAAACGAACACTTGAAGTCGATTGTATGGAAGGGGAGTGGTCGACTTCGGTTACTGGAGCACTCTAGGAAAATATGGATCTATACAGGAGACTGCGCGAATCGCTTCTGCTTCACATCCTTGGGTACTGCTTGCATGCTTTGGTTCCCCAGCAGGTCGTTTTAGACTTTGGACGATTCAGAGGCTTGCTGTTAAATTTGTTACGTTGTGTTCCATCTACACGTATTATGGAAATGATGGTAAACCGCCTGAACTGTGTTGTGAAATCATGGTGCTTCGTGAACTCTTGTGTTGTGCCTGTTGGTTTGCTGTCAACGAACAGTCCTCCCTGATCGAAAGCACTCGAAAATAACAAAAAAATACTTACATAGCACCTGCTGGCGATTTTGAGAGGCCTTTTCAGAATACCTTCATCTGTTTATCTTCTCATTACTTATTATGTTTCCTAAAACTATGTTGCAACTAGTTCTAATGGTAAGTTCCGCACAGTTGATTTAGTCACTTGTAAGACATCTTGGTTCGTAATTTAAGAATCAGGTAACCTCCAGATGGAGAGGTAATTTGTCACAAAGACACGAGCTTGTTGTAATGTACTTTGCTCCAGTAAACTTTTTCATCTATGACAATCAGTTTACTTCAGTTACTGACCTTTGGGTCAATAGTAGCTGCAGAGCAATCAGTCGGTTTCAGGTGTAGAGCATCCATAAGCGACTTAAGTCAATAAATGGCATAGGGTCGATGTCTGCGGCAACTCAGCAGCTACTATCGATCCGATGATGTGTAATTGAAAGAATGGTTGTCCTATGTTGATGGTGTTAGGACAGCAACCAGCCACAAATTTACTTTCAGTTCCTTTATTCAAAGGATACCGTTATCGGTTTCGAATCGTTGTGATTCATCCTCAGACGGTTTACACGCTTTCTTTATGACACGTGGTGCGTTTTTACAGATTAATTTTCCTAAAATATAAATAATACATATTTATAAACACGCCACACACAGATGGTTGCGTTAAAGATTTTCGTTGCATGTGACTTATGTGAAACGTCGGTTTCGAGTGTTTGTTTTCATAAAATGATGGTTTGCCAATGGGAACTAGCTTAGCTGGGATATTGGTTGATATTTACATCAACCATATAGAACAAAAATTCTTCTCTGCCAACCAACACATCTCAAACAAAATAATATACTACAGAAGGTAAGTTGATGATACAATCCTGCTTTTTGATGGTACAAGCAATGAAATAGATACGTTAGCAGTAGATCTAAGCAAAATGCACAAAAATATTAAATTCACAGTTGAACATGAAACTAATAGAAGCATTAACTTTCTTGACCTGAAAATTTGCAATAGTAACAATATACATCAATTTAGTATTTACAAAAAATGGTTCAAATGGCTCTGAGCACTATGGGACTTAACATCTGAGGTCATCAGTCCCCTAGAACTTAGAACTACTTAAACCTAACTAACCTAAGGACATCACACACATCCACGCCCGAGGCAGGATTCGAACCTGCGACCGTAGCAGTCGCGCGGTTCCGGACTGAGCGCCTAGAACCGCTAGACCACCGCGGCCGGCAATGCATTTACATCTGTTAGACGAATGTTATGAAAACAATCACTCGAAACCGACGTTTCACGTAAGTCACATGCAACGAAAATTCTTAACGCACCTGTGTTTATAATCATGTATTATTTATATTTTAGAACAATTAATCTGTAAAAACACACCACATGTCATAAAGAAAGCGTGTAAACCGTCTGAGGATAAATAACAACGATTCGAAACCGGTAATGGTATCCTTTGAATAAAGGAACTGAAAGTAAATTTGTGGCTGGTTGCTGTCCTAACACCATCAACATTTGTCTTCAAACAACAGCCACGGTCTCCATCATGTCATCATATGACAAAATTGCAATGGTTGTCCTAGTTGAGAAAGTATGACAGGTGACTGTAATAAATCATATAGTAACTCAGTTATTGGGGATTTTCTCCACATCACAATATGTCAGCCTTTGATGAACCAGCTTCTTCATTCATAATATTGTGCATGTCCATAGTGAAACGACTTTTCGTTGATATTATTTCTAAGGTTCACCCTAAATATCGTACACATCTTTTATATGAATTGCTAATTACTTATACAATCTTTGTTCAGGCACTTCATTATTCATTATTTTGTCGGTATTAGGCAAATGAATATCTGAAATTACGATGGTATTTCTCACTTTATCGATTATAACTAATCCTATTTTGTTGTGGTCTATTGTGATATAGCTCTCACCGGTAGATACCAAACTTCCTTTCTCAATAACAACATTCGTAAAACCTGTATCTAATTAATTACATCATCTAAATGGATATTCCTTCTCAGATCTGCAGCTCCTGGGAATACAAGGAATCTGACCATTATAAGCTCAACTGATTCCCCTTATTGTGGGGTCTCTTCTTCCGCTAATGCCGCTGGCGACAGGCACATCCTATCAGTAGTTTACCCTCTGGGCACCTCATGAACAATCAACGAAGGTTTAGGCTTATTACAAGCCATGAGTTTAACTACAATCCATGACTTTCATCAACAGTTTTTATATGATTAGCACATGTAGCGTACTAGTGACGACTTATTTTGTATCACAGATAAATACGAGCTGAAGCTGATGATCGCCGCTAGCCGAAACTAGTGTTTTGTGATGTTATGTAATAGGAGCGTGACACTGATTTCATATTATAGTAACCTGCTATTACATACGATAGTATATTTTTATTCAGACTTTGTGTTTTCATTTGATTTTAGTGCCGATAGGGGTGTTCCACTGCCTCGCTTCCACTGGCCTCGATTTAGGGAAAACGGCAGTTAAAAACCCCGAGATGCCATCCATATTTATGTTTCCTGTGGCATCTCTCTAAAGGTTTCTTTTAAAGCAAAACAAGGGGACTGCTCCTTTCAAAGGGACATTAAAGCATTATCTTACTTCCTTCAGTTGATTTTATTGTAAACTATGTTATAAAATGTATAACGCATTTTACTGAATTTACGGTCAACATAATGTGCATTTAGTGTCTGAACGTAACTTGCGTTAATAGTGATAGTTTATTCCGACTGCATCACTACTCCGTACATATTACAGAGGTGGCTGTATGTGTGTGTATGAATGTATGTACGAGTATGATGATACGTTCCACATCCCCTCTTAAACCTCTCGATCGAATTCAACCGAACTTGGTATACAAATCACTAACTCTCTGGAAACAACCACTATGGGGAGGGGGGGGGGTTAAAAGCACTACTACGCAAAGTGGTGAGGGGGGGGGGGGGAGGGACGTGAAAAAGAAGTGCAGCTGACGAAGCGCAAATGCCCAGAATATATTCGTGCAGTATTTGACAATGAGAGAACTTGATGACTTGTAAACAACTTTACACAGAATTTAAAACTTTTAGAAGACGTTCTTCTTGCTGACAGCCCCTACGAGAAGAGGAAAGGAAAAAAGTATCTCTTATTACCTATTCACTGTTCATGTGGTAAGAAAGCGGCATCAGGCACCACTTTTTAATTTATACCTTCTTAACTACTAACTCTATTTGCTGCAAATTTTGCAGACTGTATTCACATATACCATTGTCCAACATATAATTCACGAGATATGACGTCACAGACACTGAGATGTTCGAAAAACTGACGCATCATGCATGACGCGTTAATTTATTACTTATGTACTCTGTAAGTAATTCGCAAAATACTTCACAGACAGTACACACGTGTAACATGGATATACGTGCAAGTACTATACGTAGCTCAGCAGGTGTGACTTCATACACATTGAACTGCTTCAGAAAACTAAATTGCACTGGAAAATTCCTTAGGGACTTAGGTGAAGTATATGTGTCAAAGTGTGCGAAATACGTTAAATACATGTGAGATATAGCTGACGTGTGTACGTGGGGAAACCTCTGGATCGATTTCAACCATACTTGTTATACGTTTTGCTTATTATATTGAAATGAAATACTGTGTGAGTAAGAACCAAATAACTTCTATTCGGGTGGGGGTGATAACGCGAAAAGAAAACGCTGGAGGAGGAGATGGACAGAAAGATATTGGGAAGAAGAAGTTAAAGGGGTGGATAAGATAGAGAGAGGGGGAGGGGGGGGGGTAGAAATGGACAGAAAGAGAGAGGAGGAGGAGGTTAGTGTTTAAGATTCCATCGACGACGAGGACATTAGATGCGGAGCACAAGCTCGGATTAGGGAAGGATGGGGAAGGAAATCGGCCGTGCCCTTTCTACGAAACTGTCCAGGCATTACCTGAAGTGCGCATCTCGTGGTCGAGCGGTAGCGTTCTCGCTTCCCACGCCCGGGTTCCCGGGTTCGATTCCCGGCGGGGTCAGGGATTTTCTCTGCCTCGTGATGACTGGGTGTTGTGTGATGTACTTAGGTTAGTTAGGTTTAAGTAGTTCTAAGTTCTAGGGGACTGATGACCATAGATGTTAAGTCCCATAGTGCGCAGAGCCATTTGAACCATTACCTGAAGCTATTTAGGGAAAGCACGGAAAACCTAAATCAGGATGGCCGGACGCGGGTTTGAACCGTCGTCCTCCCGGAAGCGAGTCTAGTGTGCTTACCACCTTACCACCTCGCCTGGTGGACAGAAAGGAAAGAGGAGGAGGTGGACACAGAGAGCGGGGAAGGAGGAGAGGGACCCTCCTGCACCTTTCACCAGGTCGTATATGGATCACGTGGGCGTCGATCTAGTCGCCACAAACAGAATCGACTCATAGCCGAACTTCATACAATGCCACTCAGAGTGCTACTTAATGAAAGCTGTATACCGTATGGTGTAAACAGCCCACGAAGGCTCGTTATCTCAACTCAGCTTTCAGTGATATCTCTCTCCGACGATTTGTGGCGAAACTACCTGTAATCCCTATTCAGGCATTTATCATCCGTTCAAATGGTCAAAACCGGCCGAGTGTTATAGTGAAGCGGTAAAGAAAGTGGTATTCAAATAGAGAGATATGTATACAGGCAGAATACGGCGCTGCGGTCGGATATAAGACAAGAGTCTGGCGCAGTTGTTAGATCGGTCACTGCTTCTACAATGGCAGGTTATCAAGGTGTTGTAGTCAGCGCACGAGCGATGGGACACAGCATCTCCGAGGTAGCGATGAAGTGGGGATTTTCCTATACTATCATTTCACGAGTGTACCGTGAACATCAAGAATCCGATAAATCATCATATCTCCGTCATCACTGAGGTAGGAAAAATATTCTACAAGAACGGGACCAACGGCTACTAAAGAGACTCATTCAATGTGATTGCTGCAAATGGCTCTCAGGACTATGGGACTTAACTTCTGAGGTCATCAGTCCCCCAGAACTTAGAACTACTTAAACCTAACTAACCTAAGGACATCACTCACATCCATGCCCGAGGCAGGATTCGAACCTGCGACCGTAGCAGCAGCGCGGTTCCGGACTGAAGCGCCTAGAACCGCTCGGCCACAACGGCCGGCTGTGATTGCTGCAGATTTCAATGCAGGGCAATCGACAAGCGTCAGCGTGCGAACCATTCAACGATACATCATCGATATGGGCTTTCGGAGCCGAGGGCCCTCTCGTGTACCCTAGATGACTGCACGACACAAAGCTTTATGCCTAGCCTGGGCCCGTCATCACCGACATTGGACCGTTGGTGATTGGAAACTTGTCGCATGATCGGACGAGTCTCGTTTCAGATTGTATCGAGCAGATGTACATGTACGGGTATGTAGACAATCTCATGAATCCATAGACCCTGCATGTCGGCAGGGGACTGTCCAAGCTGGTGGAGGCTCTGTAATGGTGTGGGGTGTGTGCAGTAGGAATGATACGCGACTCTGATAGGTGACACGTATGTAAGCTTCCTGTCTGATCACCTGCATACATTGATGTCCACTGTGCATTCTTACAGACTTGGGCAATTGCAGCACGACAATGAAACAATAGAGAACTGCTTGAGAGTAGCTTCAGGAAGACTCTTCTGAGGTTAAACACTTCCAGGTGTATCAGTTTCTATGGCTCTTCAGTGTACGATCTCATGGTGCAGTCTTTCTAGAAAGACCGGTGCTTACTCATCTCGGCACTCTGTTCTCTTGAATCCATCTCGTCATCACACTTTCTATAGTCGTTGAACTACAGTCAACTCTCTTTGCGAGATGTCGATAAGCTCACGGGACAAATATATTAGTCACGCCAATGCGCACGCACGGGTGAGTCGTTAAGTCTTTACAGACGGCGCAGCAATCGAGTCAGTGCTCAACTACACGCATGAGTCAATAGCGATGAGAGAGACATTTATTTTTCAAGCGAACATCGCACATGACATGGATACATGTAACGACGTGACGGAGTGGCAGAAAGGGGCAATCGTTTCTGGCAGCGTCCATGGCCATACGGGATATGAAGTTGCTGGATTCGTAGGTGTTGCAAGGTGGCCTGTTCAAAGCGTCTACAGGCAGTGGTGTAATACACGTGACCACGAAACACGACATCATAATTGTGACTGGGAAAAGAACCTGACTGAGACAGATTGGAGATGCGTTTCATGGCTTGTGGACAAAATCGCCTCCCAGTCCTATAGGAGCTGCTGCAGTCGGTGAATGAAGTTCCATACCAACCTGTTAGCGAGAGAACTTTGCGACGGAACCTGCATGCGATTAACATTTGGGGTAGCCCACTTTGCAACAGGCCATTGCTCATACAAGCACATAAAGACGGCAACAGTGAAGTTCATCGGGTTGCAACAATATGTGACTCGTTTTCTGAACGCTCCTCCGACCTGATATATCTCGATTGGTCTGCAAAATCATCTGACATGAATGTCACAGAAACTATGTGTAACATATTGGAACAGCGGGTAAGGCGCCGACACTACAATACTCACAGTTTGGTAGAATTGCGCAATCAAAGCCTCGGCGTGTAGCTTAGTCTGGATGAATTGTACCTGCTCAAGCTTGAAAGCTTGTGGACTTGCTTCCTAACCTATTTTAGCCTGTTATGGAGTCCAGAGGTGGAAATGACGAGGTATTAAATTATGTTTATAATGTCTTCTGTAGGGGTAACAATTTTTTTTATTTATTTTATTTTTATTTACTTATTTATTTATTTATTTATTTTTAGGGTGATCTTATGTTGCTCTTATGTCCTTCACTATTCGGCCTTTCTTAAAGTTCGAAAGATGGAGATAACTTTCACGTCCTCTAAAGAAGCTTTGTTGTGAGCTAAGCCTGTCTCAATTTGTACGCATTTAAAAATTCTAGAATCGTCTATTATAACAGTAGAGTTGAGCTACCCCATTACGTAATAATCCGTCATCACTTCGGACTCCCTTGTGATCATGCAGGCAAGGTCCGACTACACCTGTAGTAGACAGTACTGTGATCGTCAAGCATTCACACAATTGTTCATCTTCTCTGAATGATGTTTTCCTGTACTGAAAATTTATAAAATAGCTCGCCCCAGGAAAGAATATTAGTCGAAATGTCCACAGGCATATAAATACAGGAGTATCGGTTTTGTAGCGGTGTAACCATCACCATTTCCGTCAGTGTGTATCTGAATAGTAAAAAATTGGATACAATATTTCTTTTCAGAGTCGCATCTGTTATTCGGATTCCTTCGGCGATAATTAACGTGTTCGCAGGGAGGTCTGAAATGGGAGTGCACGTATCGACTCGGCGGTGCACCCGCTGCGCCCACTTTGGGCGAACAGCGGCGGCACGAAGGGCGCCGTGACGCGTGCGCCTCATGCATAAGTAAACCGCATTCAGCTCGAGTTAGGCGCCAGCCAGCCAGCTACGGTTAAGGCGGCCCCTTATTAGACCCTTCGCCAACACAGAGGCGACTTCAGTTCCCAACGTGTAGCGGGGGTTGGGTGGTGGGAGGGGGTGCAGGTGTCCGCACGTTAACTACTCTGAAAGGACATTCATATCTGGTGAGGACGCACAGGAAGAAAAATACACATCCACATCATGTGACGTTTTATGCAAGGTATGGGTCGAGTCGTTAAGTGAGCACAAAATCATATGCTGAGCATCGATCTCTTCAGCTGAACTTCTCACACTCTGCTTCCACCAACACTACTTGTAATTGAAGTGATAATCTTTGATATACTATCTGCTAGAGTATACTTACTAAATAGAGCAAGTCTACCTACGTTTCTACAGTTAGGGAAGTTTGTTGACGTAATACTATTACAACCATGTGTGAGACGACGCAATAATCGAAAACAGATTTCGAAGCAATGTAAACTACAACAGCACTCAATCCAGTCCGATAATCATCATAAAGCTTAAACAACCATCTGAATCACTACAAGAGAAAAATAGAAAGTAAACTGACAAAATAACTAATTTGCCAAGTTACCTGTTCCAAATAGTAGTTATCTCTTTTTGAATTTATACCTCAATAGAAAGTTTAGTAGATGGAGCCTCCGCGATAAATATCACATTTTGTCAAATATGCTGGATTAAGTTAATATTGAAAAAAGAAATATTTAAACTGCGTCGAATCTGCATCCAAAACAATCTCGAATAGTAAAATTCTTGACACCATTATTCTTTTTGTTTTTTTGCACAATTAAAAAAGCACACCACACTTAAAAAACCTTTTCCAGAGAAAACCACACTTTAAAATATGAATTTGCGTAGAGAATATACAGCACAAATTACCTGTACTTGTAAATGAAAAAAAACTGTAAATGACATTTCCACATAAAACGCTGATTACATAGATGTTGAATTAGTTCATGGGAACCACCAACATCTGATACTTTTTATCGTAAGCATCTTTTTTAATAGTTTGTGTAAAGATGTCAAAATGTAATCGTATATTTACTAGTGGTTACTCAGCCTTTATGCGATGTTTCAACTCAAGACAGATTCTGGTTGGATATACGAATGAGCAGACGTGGATGAAAGTACTCTGTGTACTTCTGTACTGCGCAACATGATCATGGAATGTATAATCACACTGGGTAGAGGTAATGGACTAGTGAATGAATAACTAAATAAATGCTACAGAATTTTACAGACTTGTTTTTACTTCTAGTAAGGCAGAGCATATTTCACATTATCTATACAGAAGAACTTAGAACGCAGTTTCGACATGGAGATGATCGACACGATACAAGCCTAGAAAATTTCACTGAACCGTTTGGTCATTCCAGAGCTGAAGAGTTTGTTCTGCTACCCTCACGTATGCTGTTTCAGTCTGCAGCCACCTTACAATGAATTTAGAGAATACCTCTCGTACTACCATTTTCTCACGTAATTCCATTCACAAATGTTGTATGGGAAGAACTAACGTTAAGAACCCACATAATCTTGAATTTCTGATTTTCTCGTCTTGTTCAAAAAATGGTTCAAATGGCTATGAGCACTATGGGACTTAATATCTGAGGTCATCAGTCCCCTAGACTTAGAACTACTTAAACGTAACTAACCTAAGGACATCACACACATCCATGCCCGAGGCAGGATTCGAACCTGCGACCGTAGCGGTCGCGTGGTTCCAGACTGAAGCGCCTAGAACCGCTCGGCCACCGCGGCCGGCACTTCTTGTTCATTTCGTTAAATATGTGTGGGACGAAGGGATAAAATGGCTACCGAAACGTCATTAGTTAAAAATATTCGCCACAAATGGCCACTTTCAGCGTTTACTATTTTCCGCTTTGTCAACCTAGTGAGCACATTGCTAACATATTCTTTGCCCATTCGGATAATCCCTTCCTGTTGCGTCTTTTGTTTTCTTTGAGAGTATAACTATTCTACATAAGATGCCTTACGTTCGTGCGACTTGCAATTAAGCTGCGGTAGAAGTTCTGCTACGATCAATTACATCTAGTAAACGATTTTTTTTTTCATACGAGCTGCTTCCACAGTTAGCTTTTATTTGTTCAGCAGCCTTATTAGTTATAGCATATCTGCGTGACCTTTCATGTTTGTGAATGTAACTAGCGTCGAAGTCTGCATAGCAGACGACAATGTTTGAAATAAGGACAACCTTTCAGCAGTTTTGAAGGGATGTCTGGGACACAATCTTTTGAGAGGGGCCAATGAGAACACAGCGCTGCCCCGTGCCTTAATGCATGTACGGCGTTCAAATAGGGCAGAGGTAGACGAGAAGAGATTTGGATGTTCGACGCTGCATGCATGGCTCTGTGCTGACACGTTCTTTTTGGAGAAGACTGATGTGTAAACGAGTCATGAGACTGCTTTCTGCTCTCGTTACGAATTAAGGCGTGATATAACTCAGCGTACGCAGCTTAGCGTGTTAATTCCATACGATTTTACGATATCACCAGCCGTCACAAATAGTATGAGGCCTCATGCTTTTTTATTGTGAGACACTCAGTCTCGACTCACGCGGGGCAGGAGTCGATTTCTCAATAGTGCATGCTAGTCGTAGGTGAACTAAATAAATTACGTCCTCATTCATGTATCAATTATTGACATTTTCGTAGGGTTGTTGGACAATTTGTGGGGAAATTTGTTATTTTGTGGTGGCTTGGAATGACGAATGGTTCACGTTTGAGTTATTGTATCCTTCCTTGCACTATAAGTTTTCTCGTGAGTGTAAATAATCATTAACTTGAATACGATCTCCCTAATTGATGTACAACTGCTTGCCACTGTTAAACTGATAGCTGAAACACACTCTAAGACAAGGAAAGAAAAATAGTGCACCACGGAGGAATTGTTGAAATAGGATGGAAAACGGCATGTGTAAAATACACGTGCAGATACGCAGATATTACCAGTTTCACAAAAATGGATGATTTATTGAAGAGAAATAGCTTCACAAATTGAGCAAGTCATGGTTGTCGCGTCGTATGGCAAACGACAGTCGGGAACGTATCGCACCGCTACCCGGGGCATGTGCAGACATCTCTTCGCTTGTCTTGGTTAGGAGCGGGATTCATCACTGAAGTTCGTTCTACTCCAGCCAATGAGCTTACTGTCCGAAGACGTATGAGGAGATGCCCCGGGCAGCGATGGAATACCAACGTGGCTTTTTCACACGCCACTCCGCCCGACGACCAGGGATGGTCTGGGCTGCCATTTCTCTTCGTAGCAGGAACAGTTTTGTTGTCATCTGCGGCAGTTTTACAACACAGCGGTACGCCGAAATTCTGCGAGCCGTTTTGTTGGCCTTCGTGGGAAGCCATCCTGGACTTACATTTCAGGTAGATAATGCACCCCCCCCCCCCTTCATCACCCGCACCGCAACGCGAGAGTTTCTACTGCTTGTCTTCTTGCTTGCCGAATCGAACCTTGGCCAATAACGTCGTCGGATGTCTCTCCAAATGAGAATGTTTGAAGCATTATGGGCAGGGCCCAGGGCCCTCCAACCGTCTCGGAATTTTGACAATCTAATGCGACAACTGGACAGAATTTGGTACGACATCCCTCAGGAGGACATCCAGTAACTTCATCAACCTATACTTGAGTATTGCTCATCAGTGTGGGATCCGTACCAGATCGGGTTGACGGAGGAGATAGAGAAGATCCAAAGAAGAGCGGCGCGTTTCGTCACAGGGTTATTTGGTAACCGTGATAGCGTTACGGAGATGTTTAATAAACTCAAGTGGCAGACTCTGCAAGAGAGGCGCTCTGCATCGCGGTGTAGCTTGCTCGCCAGGTTTCGAGAGGGTGCGTTTCTGGATGAGGTATCGAATATATTGCTTCCCCCTACTTATACCTCCCGAGGAGATCACGAATGTAAAATTAGAGAGATTAGAGCGCGCACGGAGGCTTTCAGACACTCGTTCTTCCCGCGAACCATACGCGACTGGAACAGGAAAGGGAGGTAATGACAGTGGCACGTAAAGTGCCCTCCGCCACACACCGTTGGGTGGCTTGCGGAGTATAAATGTAGATTTAGATGTAGATGTAGATGTGATCAAATCCAAACCGAATAACTACTTGCATAGGGGCTATAAGTGTACCGACGCGCTATTAACTAGCTCAGTTGGTGAAGCCTTATCTCTTCAATAAGTCATCCAGTTTGTGTGTAAATGTACATCGCATCTATCGATTTCCGTCCCATTCGGATAATTCCTTCGTGTTGCGTCGTCTTCTTTTCCTTTCCTTTTTTTCTTAGAGTGTATAACGATTCTACACAACATGCCATGAGTTTGTGCGCCTTGCAGTTAAGCTAGAGTAGAAGTTCTCCTGCAATCACTTGCATTCAGCAAATAGTTTTATTCATACGAGCTGTTTCCACAGTTAGCTTTTATGTGTTCAGCATCATCATAAGTTCCAGCTTATTTGCATGACTATTCAAGTGTTTGAAGGTAACTAGCTACGGCATCTCCACAGCAAACGACAATATATCAGGATCAGTTTAGGGATTATACCAGTACATCGTAATTTCAGGCTTCGTGTGGTAAAGTGTTGAGATAGCAGACTGGACCAGATGCTCACTGTTAGTGCCTTCGTCTAGAAAAAGTGGCATTTACGTGTTTCGCAAGTCAGAACATGAACTTGCTGACAGGGAACTTTATCATTAAAGTTCATTTAAAGTTTCATTTGTATCCATGAATCACCACGTTGCGCAAAAGTACACTCTCCCAATGCGAATTTAGCCTTTCAAATATAGTCAGCTAGCTTTTAATAAAGATTTCTAGTAACACAATTTTCACATTTATAACGTTTTGAACAGGAGAACTTTCTGTAGACATTCTAACACATACTCAGAATTTACCAACACAGATGTAGCTCACGGACAACTTCTTACTAGCACTTTGGTACGCCTCTGAAACGCAATACAGAAGCGATTCTGCATAGAATGATGGATTCGACAAGTCCTTGGGGTCCCCCTGGATACAGGTGGCACAGAAATTAGCAGCCGAAAGTACAAAGGCGTGGAAACGTCATCCGATAGCACCCAGATGCGTTCACATCGGGTTCAGAGGTCGCATGGGGTAGCTGCGCGTCTTGCCACGGAAATTTGGAAATTTGTGGTAAGGTCTTATGGGACTAAACTGCTGAAGTCGTCGGTCCTTAAGCTTGCACACTACTTTAACTTAAACTAACTTACACTAAAGAGAACACACACACCCATGCCCGAGGAAGCACTCGAACCTCAGACGGTGGGAGCCGCGCGGATCGTGACAAGGCGCCCTTGGCCGCTTGGCTACCTCGCGCGACGTCTTGCCACGGTTCGCGCGCTTACAGCACGCTGTTTCTGACGCACCGACATAGTTAAGTTACAGAGAATGTTACACGCTACAATTCGGATCTCTCTAGCGGCGATGGTTGCAAATATGCAGACGTTAAGAATAAAGATGTAGAATATTAATAACGTTTGTTTTATTTAAAAAGCTTTATGCGTTTTCATATAAGAAATTCGGAGGCACGCCCTCGTAACAAAGAGAGGAAAGAAGTCTATGGGAGGCTCTTCCTAGAAGAACAGATAAGTTAGTGAGGCATATCGTATGACCCTTAAGAACAGTTAACCGACGGTGAGAGGTGGCGGTAAAATGAAAACTACGAGGGCAGTTCAATAAGTAAAGCAACACATTTTTTTTCTCGGCCAGTTTTGGTTGAAAAAACCGGAAATTTCTTGTGGAATATTTTCAAACATTCCCGCTTCGTCTCGTATAGTTTCATTGACTTCCGACAGGTGGCAGCGCTGTACGGAGCTGTTAAATGGCGTCTGTAACGGATGTGCGTTGCAAACAACGGGCAGTGATCGAGTTTCTTTTGGCGGAAAACCAGGGCATCTCAGATATTCATAGGCGCTTGCAGAATGTCTACGGTGATCTGGCAGTGGACAAAAGCACGGTGAGTCGTTGGGCAAAGCGTGTGTCATCATCGCCGCAAGGTCAAGCTAGACTGTCCGATCTCCCGCGTGCTGGCCGGCCGTGCACAGCTGTGACTCCTGCAATGGCGGAGCGTGCGAACACACTCGTTCGAGATGATCGACGGATCACCATCAAACAACTCAGTGCTCAACTTGACACCTCTGTTGGTAGTGCTGTCACAATTGTTCACCAGTTGGGATATTCAAAGGTTTGTTCCCGCTGGGTCCCTCGTTGTCTAACCGAACACCATAAAGAGCAAAGGAGAACCATCTGTGCGGAATTGCTTGCTCGTCATGTGGCTGAGGGTGACAATTTCTTGTCAAAGATTGTTACAGGCGATGAAACATGGGTTCATCACTTCGAACCTGAAACAAAACGGCAATCAATGGAGTGGCGCCACACCCACTCCCCTACCAAGAAAAAGTTTAAAGCCATACCCTCAGCCGGTAAAGTCATGGTTACAGTCTTCTGGGACGCTGAAGGGGTTATTCTGTTCGATGTCCTTCCCCATGGTCAAACGATCAACTCGGAAGTGTATTGTGCTACTCTTCAGAAATTGAAGAAACGACTTCAGCGTGTTCGTAGGCACAAAAATCAGAACGAACTTCTCCTTCTTCATGACAATGCAAGACCTCACACAAGTCTTCGCACCCGAGAGGAGCTCACAAAACTTCAGTGCACTGTTCTTCGTCATGCACCCTACAGCCCCGATCTCGCACCGTCGGATTTCCATATGTTTGGCCCAATGAAGGACGCAATCCGTGGGACGCACTACGCGGATGATGAAGAAGTTATTGATGCAGTACGACGTTGGCTCCGACATCGACCAGTGGAATGGTACCGTGCAGGCATACAGGCCCTCATTTCAAGGTGGCGTAAGGCCGTAGCATTGAATGGAGATTACGTTGAAAAATAGTGTTGTGTAGCTAAAAGATTGGGGAATAACCTGGTGTATTTCGATGCTGAATAAAACAACCCCTGTTTCAGAAAAAAAATGTGTTGTATTACTTATTGAACTGCCCTCGTAGAATCAGCAAAACACATTGTAGAGGATGTTAGGTGAAGGACGAGGGCTAGTCATAACGTTTTAGATATCATCCGAAAAATATAAAGTTCCGTAATTTATTTTTCTTTTGCTTGTAAGTCCATATACACACTGTTCACGTAAACACTGAAAACCCCTAGTTCACAGTAGAGCAGCACATTGCTAGAGGACCATTACTGACGGGTGGAGATGGATTTCAACACCCTGTTTTGGACTTCTCTATCCCAAGGCTACTGTACTATGGTGTCGGGATTCAAATCTTTACAAGAACCGCAGATTTCTACCTGAAAACCAACGAAAAAGTAATTAGGAAACTTTATTTTTTCGAAGTAATAATTAAAACATTAAGACTATCTCTCATAACGGGGTATAAATGTATATACTGACAGGAGGTATGAAGGGAAAGAGGACAGCATCAAACCAAACGATATATAGCTGACTAACGAACAGATCATAAGAACTGGACGACCTCAGTTTTCTCAGCGACGTTCCACAGTACGCTGCAACGCAAAATGTACCTTCTCCACCGTCCCTTAACTTCTGCCTTTGCCCTAGAAGAAGCACCGCGAGCCACACGTTTCTATTTACTGAGAAACCACATTCATTTCCTGGTCTGTACAATTCACTCTTTGTTTCAGAGAGTTTCGCAGACTCTTTTTCATGCACTCGCTCATTCGGCTTTTTTGCCGTTTGCACTGTGTCTAAACGAAGCGTCATGCCAGCAGTAAACTTCTCGCCGCAGTTGTTTCTGTCCTGCGTCGAGCCCTCACTCCGCAGTGGACTCGCGCGCCAGCTTCTGCGCCGGATGTCAGCGGCAAATGCGGCTGAAGTCATCCGCGTGCTCTTTATCCTGCAGATATACAGCTGTAAGTAGAAAACGGGTAAAGTGGAACAGCAGTCCAAACAGAAGAAAATTAAATGTGTCGTGCAAATTTTTCTGACGACAGCGTGTAATTTAAATTCTTAATGCACACAAACTTAGATTGAAACAACGTACATAGCTCCCTTCAAAGTAAATCCTTTCTCCGTGAATGATTATTCACGTATTTCCACAAGGGCTGTGCACATAATGGAAACTCTTTTCCTAAAGGGTCGACTGACAGCTGGCAAATAATTCCATTATTCTGTTATTGTGACAAACTACCAACTAAAAGTGGTACAGTGTATTAAAGATGCAGGGTGTTCGGAAATTCCCGTTAGAGACTTCTAGGACTTGTAGAGGGGAGTGAGTACATATTATTTTGAATTGGAACCTACGTCCTGAACCTTACCGTTTTCCGGACACGAGTTCCTATTCAAAATGTCATGTATTCACTCCCATCTACTAGTCCTAGTAGTCTGTAACGTGAATATTCGCCGGCCGGGGTGGCCGAGCGGTTCTAGGCGCTACAGTCTGGAACCGCACGACCGATACGGTCGCAGGTTCGAATCCTGCCTCTGACATGGATGTGTGTGATGTCCTTAGGTTAGTTAGGTTTAAGTAGTTCTAAGTTCTAGGGGACTGATGACCTCAGAAGTTAAGTCCCATAGTGCTCAGGGCCATTTTTGAATGGGAATTTTCAAACATCCTGTATTCTGTTGGTTGGTTGGGTTGTTTTGGGGAAGGAGACCAGACAGCGAGGTCATCGGTCTCCTCTGATTAGGGAAGGATGGGGAAGGATGTCGGCCGTGCCCTTTCAAAGGAACCATCCCGGAATTTGCCTGGAGCGGTTTAGGGAAATCACGGAAAACCTAAATCAGGATGGCCGGACGCGGCCTGTATGCTGTAATACATATTTGGTTTCTAAATATTGATAGAGCAACTCCGTGGCGGTTTCGCACTTATTAGAGGAAGCAATGGTAGAACAAATATTTTGTAAGCTCCCTCCTTTGTTGATGGCCTGCATTTCCTGAGGATTCTTCCAGTTAATCTTAGTCTAGCATCTGCCTTACTCTCGATTAATTTTATGTGGTCCTTGCATTACTTTATGGAAGTAACTGCTTCCAGTGATTGTTCTGAAATTTTATAATCATACGATAAAGGGTCTTTCTGTCTCCGTGTTCGCAATTAGTTATACTATTTTGTGTATCTCGAATTTCAGTTGTCACTTCCTACACCAAGCATCGATCCTCTTCAGGTCTTTTGCATCTCGCTATAATTTTCCACCTTTGCGACTTCTCTGTATACGATAGCATCATTCTCAAAAGGTATCACGGAAGTTCTGAAGTTATCTACTTGCACATATACGTATATTGAGGTAAGTATTGGTTCAAAATGGTTCAAATGGCTCTGAGCACTATGGGACTCAACTGCTGTGGTTGTCAGTCCCCTAGAACTTAGAACTACTTAAACCTAACTAACCTAAGGACATCACACACATCCATGCCCGAGGCAGGATTCGAACCTGCGACCATAGCAGTCGCACGGTTCCGGACTGCGCGCCTAGAACCGCGAGACCACCGCGGCCGGCTATTGGTTCCATAACTGTCCCCTCTGGCACGCACGAAGTTAGTTTTAGGTCTCGAGACCTCTCCGTTAATAACGACGTTACGTATTCTGTTTGAAAGGAACTCTTCAGTCCAGTAACACTTGGTCTGAAAATCCATACGCTCATATTTTCTTCACTAGGCGGCAGTGCGGAACTATATCGAATACCTTCCGGAAAGTAACGAAACACGAAATCTACCTGGGAGACTGTGTCTGCTGCTTTCTGGGTCTCGTGCAGGAAGAGCTCAGGCTGCGTTTAATATGGTCGACGTCTTCAGAACCCATGTTGACTCCTATAGAGGAGATTTGTGAGAGGATTACGAAATCCGGAATTGGTCTACTCTGTAGGAATCAGCATGGGTTTCGAAAAAGACGGTCATGTGAAACCCAGCTCGCGCTATTCGTCCACGTGACTCAGAGGGCCATAGACACGGAGGTAGATGCAGTGTTTCTTGACTTCCGCAAGGCGTTCGATACAGTTCCCCACAGTCGTTTAATGAACAAAGTAAGAGCATATGGACTATCAGACCAATTGTGTGATTGGATTGAGGAGTTCCTAGATAACAGGACGCAGCATGTCATTCTCAATGGAGAGAAGTCTTCCGAAGTAAGAGTGATTTCAGGTGTGCCGCAGGGGAGTGTCATAGGACCGTTGCTATTCACAATATACATAAATGACCTGTTGGATGACATCGGAAGTTCACTGAGGCTTTTTGCAGATGATGCTGTGGTGTAGCGAGAGGTTGTAACAATGGAAAATTGTACTGAAATGCAGGAGGATCTGCAGCGAATTGACGCATGGTGCAGGGAATGGCAATTGAATCTCAATGTAGACAAGTGTAATGTGCTGCGAATACACAGAAAGATAGATCCTTTGTCATTTAGCTACAAAATAGCAGGTCAGCAACTGTAAGCAGTTAATACCATAAATTATCTGGGAGTACGCATTAGGAGTGATTTAAAATGGAATGATCATACGTACAATGTTGATCGTCGATAAAGCAGATGCCAGACTGAGATTCATTGGAAGAATCCTAAGGAAATGTAATTCGAAAACAAAGGAAGTAGGTTACAGTACCCTTGTTCGCCCACTGCTTGAATACTGCTCAGCAGTGTGGGATCCGTACCAGATAGGATTGATAGAAGAGATAGAGAAGATCCAACGGAGAGCAGCGCGCTTCGTTACAGGATCACTTAGTAATCGCGAAAGCGTTACGGAGATAATAGATAAACTCCAGTGGAAGACTCTGCAGGAGAGACACTCAGTAGCTCGGTACGGGCTTTTGTTAAAGTTTCGAGAACATATCTTCACCGAAGAGTCAAGCAGTATATTGCTCCCTCCTACGTATATCTCGCGAAGAGACCATGAGGATAAAATCAGAGAGATTAGAGCCCACACAGAGGCATACCGACTATCCTTCTTTCCACGAACAATACGAGACTGGAATAGAAGGGAGAACCGATAGAGGTACTCAAGGTATCCTCCGCCACACACCGTCAGGTGGCTTGCGGAGTATGGACGTAGATGTAGATATAACTACGGGCTGCATAAAACGAGATCGGTTGGCGCAACTGACTCACCATGTATGTTGGAATTATGTAATACATTTATATCGGATATGAGAAAGTATGTTCGAGAAGTATCGATTGTGGTGACAGCTGTTTGTGTATATATGTGTGAGTGATGGGGCGCAATAGACAGTCTTCGTGTGTCTTTTATGAAGTGAACCTATGTATATTTTAATAAAGTATTTTATAAGTAAAAGTGTGAACGTGATTGAAAACATGGTAGCAGAGCGTGGTTAATGAAAAGAAAAGTAGAAGTTAAATATTATATTGTGGCCGTCGCGTGTTATTCAGAAAGTTCGACATGGCTGATATAACTATTCCTGTATTTGATGGCGAAGACTATGGGAACTGGAAGCAGCGGATAATCATGTACCTAAAAATGAAGAAATGTTATACAGTGATTACGAGGGCAAAAGTGAGCTCAGACAAAGAAACGTGGGATGAAGAGGACTTGAAGGCTATCAACTATATTTATGGTGCAATCACAAATAAGCAACTAGAATTCGTGAGTGACAGAGAAAGTGCTTTCGAGATCATGAAGAAATTTGATGAATTATATTCGAAAGAGTCTACAGCCCTTCAAATATTATGCAGAAACAAGTTGGACAAATTGAGGTTAAGTGATTACAGTGATACGGGGACATTTTTCAGTGCATTTGAAAAAACTGTAAATGAGCTGAAATCTGCAGGCGCTAAAGTAACGGAAAAGGAGAAGTTAAATTATATGCTGCGAACGTTACCAGAGTCAATGAGCTATATTGGGGACTTAGTGGACGTCTTGAAGGAAGAGGACCAGACAGTTGAATATGTTAAAAGTAAGATTCAATTATTGAATGCAAAAACTGGAAATGAAGAGGTAAAATCAAATGCATTTCACACAGAAAGAAAATTAAATTCAAGAAATCAGGAGCAAGTATGTTATCGATGCGGCAAAGCAGGTCACTTCAAACGTGATTGTAACCAGGGAAGAACAAGTAACAGAGGCACATGGCATCGTGGAGTACATTTTCAAAGTAGCGACAGAGGTAATGGAAATATGCAGCGTGGAGGCTATAGCAATGTACAGCGTGGAAATTACGGCAACATGCAGCGTGGAGGTTATGGCAGCAGGCAACGTGGTCGAGGAGAGCAGCATGGTTTTAGCAGCGGTCGGCATCACAGCAAGCAAGGTTACCATCAGAGTGATCATGGTATGAGTAGTTTTATAACAGAGGTTAATTCTATGATAGGTCAAAATAGAACAGTAGAGTCAAGTAACAACAATCAAATTCAAATCAATTGGTTATTAGACAGTGGCTGTACTGATCATGTTATTAATAATGAGGAATATTTTTCTAAGAGTATAACTTTAAAACAACCTATAAATGTAAAAATTGCTGATGGAAAAATTTTGCAAGCTACTAAAGTTGGTAATGTAATTAGTAATTTTCCTGTCTATGATCAAATGGTTCCAATTAATATGCGAGATGTTTTCTTTGTAAAAGACATAGACAAAAACTTGATCAGTTATGCCAAAATTACAGATAATCACAAAATTGTATCGGTAGGGAATAATGCTAAAATTTTTGATAAAGCTAATGGATTGATTGCGATTGCATGGAAAGAGAGTGGGTTGTATAAAATGAGTAGTACTATTAATAAAGGAGAAGTTAATGTTAATGTTATGAGTAAAGACAATAATATGACAACAAAGGAAAAATGGCATCGCATTTTGGGACATGTTAATTTCAATTATTTAAATACTTTATGTAAACATCAATTGTTAGATGGGGTTCCTTCAGAACTAGAATCAGAATTTATGAAATGTAAAATCTGTATCGAAAACAAAATGCATAATGTTCCTTTTAAAAATAATAGAACCAAAGCAAAAGAAATTTTAGAAATTGTTCACACAGATCTAAATGGGCCTCACTCAACTACTGGAATGCATGGGGAAAGATATTTTCTTTCTTTCATTGATGATTACAGTAAGGCAGCTCGTGTTTACACCATAAAATCTAAAGATCAAGTATACAATTGTTTTGTAGAGTATATTAATGAAGTTGAGAATCTCACTGGGAAAACTGTTAAAAAGATAAGATGTGACAATGGGAAGGAATATTTAAATGAAAATGTCTATGAATTTGTGAGACAAAAAGGAATTGTATTGAATGCTTGTCCACCTTATGTGCATGAGCTTAATGGTACTGCTGAAAGGTATAACAGATCCATCATGGACATGTCTCGGTGTCTGCTAGCCGAAGCGCGAGTAGACAAGAGATTTTGGCCTGAAGTGGTTTGTGCAGCAGCGTACCTCAAAAACAGAACTTTAGCTAACACCATTGAAAAGAAAACTCCTTATGAGATATTACTGGGGAAAAGACCTAATGTTAATCATTTGAAATTGTATGGGAGTAGAGTTTTTGTAAGAGTACCTGAGCAACTGAGGAAGTCAAAATGGGATAGGAAAGCCGATTTGGGGGTTTTAATGGGTTATTGTGAAGTAGGCTACAGAGTGCTAATAAATAATAAGATAGTTGTTGCTCGACATGTGGACATTGTTGAAAGTGGTGTTAAATGTATTGGGTTTAAAGATTATGATTCAGTAAGTGAATATTCTAGTGATTCTGAACACAAAAGTATAGAAAATGAAACTGAACTAATAGAAAAACAGAAGGAAATTGAGAAAAATGAAAAGCTTTCTGATAATCATGAACCAGAGAAAGTACTTGGGTTGAGGAGATCATCTAGAGAAAGAAAACCAAAAATATTAAATGATTATGTTTACAGCAACTTTATTTATGTAAACTTTTGCAGTGCAAATAGTCCGGAAAGCTTTGAGGAGGCGATTAACAGCGCCGAATCAAATTATTGGGAAAAAGCGATGAATAAGGAAATTGATTGTTTGAACAAAAACAAAACATGGGAATTAGTAGATAAACCAGTTGATAAAGAAGCCATTGATGTAAAGTGGGTTTTCACAAAGAAATCAGAAAGTGTTTACAAAGCAAGATTAGTTGTCAGGGGGTTTCAACAAAAAGAAGTCGTCGAGGATATTTATTCTCCAGTAACCAATATGCAAACATTAAAGATTTTGTTGTCATACTGTTGTCAAGAAGGTTTGGTTATAGAACAAATGGACGTAGAGACTGCGTTTCTAAATTGTAAAGTTTTATCTGAAGTTTATGTAAAGCAGCCAAGAGGATATGATGATGGTACGGATAGAGTCTGTAAATTGTATAAAGCATTGTATGGTTTGCGAGAAAGCTCACGAGCTTGGTACAATTGTCTTGATGAGTTTTTAAGAAGTTTAGGTTTTAAAAGGAGTAAATATGATTATTGTCTTTATGTATTGCGAGATGGAGATGTTTTGATTTATTTGATTATTTTTGTCGACGATTTGCTCATTTGCTGTGTGAGAAAAGAAAAAATTGTTAAGATTAAGAACTTATTGTCAAAACGATTTAATATGAAAGATTTAGGTGAGGTAAAAAGATATCTTGGCATCGATATTAATTATGATTGTGAAACAAGAGTTATGAGTTTGAGTCAAGAAAAATATATTGATTCGTTAGCTGCGAAATATAAAATTGAAGATTCGATCTTGTACAAAACTCCAATGGAAGTAAATTTAAAGTTGGAACCAGCGTATGAAGATTGTAATGATGTTAGATATAGAAACTTGATAGGTGCACTCTTGTACGTAAGTTCGGGTACTAGACCAGATATTAGCTATAGTGTGAATTACTTGAGCAGATTCCAAAGTTGTTACAGTAGTACTCATTTTAAATATGCTTTGAGAATTTTGAAATATTTATATTTAACTAAAGATTTGAAATTAAACTATTGTAGGAATGAAAGTGCTGAGATATTAGATTGTTTTGTGGATTCAGATTGGGCAGGTGATAGTGTGGATAGAAAGTCAACTTCTGGTTATGTAATTAGATTATTTGGTAATGTTGTATTTTGGAAGTCAAGAAAACAAGCGAGTGTTACAAAGGCTTCAACTTTCGCAGAATATGTAGCATTGTCTGAAGCTGTAAGCGAGGTGAAACTTGTACATGATATTTTAGACATTTTTAATGTTAAATTTGAAAAACCTATTGTCATATATGAAGACAATTCAGGAGCATTAAATATAGCGAAGTTTGGTAATTTTACAAAGAATTCAAAATACATAGAAGTGCATTACCATTTTGTGAATGAGTATTATTTACAGGGACTCATTGATATTGTTAAAGTAGATTCAAATGAAAATGTTGCAGATATATTCACAAAGTCGTTATGTAAAGAAAAATTCATTAAAATTAGGAATATGTTAAACATCGCGATATAAATGTAAGGAGGTGTAATGGAATTATGTAATACATTTATATCGGATATGAGAAAGTATGTTCGAGAAGTATCGATTGTGGTGACAGCTGTTTGTGTATATATGTGTGAGTGATGGGGCGCAATAGACAGTCTTCGTGTGTCTTTTATGAAGTGAACCTATGTATATTTTAATAAAGTATTTTATAAGTAAAAGTGTGAACGTGATTAAAAACAAGAATGTGTATTTCTTATACGTGCGAGGACGTGTTGAACAGGCGCTTCTGAACGTTTTTAATGTGAAAACTCCTAAAGCTCTTTGAATAAAACAGTCTTTACTAACCTTCTATATCTTCATTCTTCACGTCTACATATTTATTGCTGAATATAGGCAACCTAGCGACGAACAAAATTGTTCCACCGACAGACCAGCTTGTTGATGTCCTTACTGTTCAAATTTGACGTTGTTGACTTACGCACAACTTCACCTCTGCTTCCACTGCTTCATCACTAACATAATGAGGTGCTTGAAGGACTTCATTCAGTTTTGAAAACTGATGAAAATCGGATTTCGCCAAGTTGGGACTGTATGGGGGATGATAAATGACAGTGAACCCAATTCCGAGTTCTTTATCGGCAAAGGTCCGCAGATATGCAGATGTGAATAATACATGAGTAGAATGTTAATAACGTTGTCTTATTTTAAAAGCTTTAAGAGTTTTCACATAAAAAATTCGGACGATTAGTTTTCAGCGCCCCCTTGTGTATGAAGTCGATGGCTTGCTCTACATGTACAGTGGCTATTTTTTATACTTTTCTACTGCATCCTGCAGGTTGTTCAAGTGGTGACCTATTATAGGGTACCTGTAGTGACTTTCCAGCCAAACTATTGCTAGCGGTGCACAGGGAGTCCCAGTTGAGAATATTTGCTAGAGGACTTGCATCAACTGTATTTCCAACACGTCTAAGTGAAACATTCAGACATACTTGGTTAGAACTAGAGGATATGACTGTTTTTAATTTTAATTCTAGAACGATAGCTTCCAGAGATAAAATACACATAAAAGAAAACCGACCCACCACGAAGGAATTAGCCGAATTGAACAGAAATCAGTAGATCTCATGTACAAACAAACGATTGCAATTTCAGAAAAAATGGATGATTTATTCTAGAGGAAAGGATTCACAAATTAAGCAAGTCAGTAACACATTGATCCACTTCTGGCTCTTGTACAAGCTGTTATTCGCTTTGACATTGATTGGCAGAGTTGTTGGATGGCTTCCTGATAGACATTGTGCCAAATTTTGTCCAGTTGGCACGTTAGACCATGAAAATCCAGATTTGGTTGGAGGGCCCTGCCCATAACGCTCCATATGTTCTCATTTGCGCAGAGAGACACGGTGACCTCGCTGGCCAAGATAGCGTTTGGTAGACACGAGAACAAACAAAGAAACTTTCTCCAAGATGGCTTGCCATGAAGAGCAACGAAAAGGAGCGAAGTCATTCTACCAGGAGAGAGGTACATGGCTCGTGTTGTCTTTAGTTCCATCATGCCTAGACGGTAAATACCGCGGTTCGATCGCGTCCGCATTGTTACTTTGTGCCAGGAAGGGCTCTCAACAAGGGAAGTGTCCAGGCGTCTAGGAGTGAACAAAACCGATGTTGTTCGGACATGGAGGATAGAGACAGGACCTGTCGATGACATGCCTCGTTCAGGCCGCCCAAGGGCTGTTACTGCAGCAACCCCACCATGTTGAATAACGCTTTTCGTGTAGCCACAGGACGTCGTGTTACGACTCAAACTGTGCGCAATAGGCTGCATGATGCACAACTTCCGACGTCCATGGCGAGGACTATCTTTGCAACTACGACACCATGCAGCGCGGTGCAGATGGGCCCAAAAACATGCCGCATGGACAGCTCAGGATTGGCATGACGTTCTCTTCACCGATAAGTGTGGCATATGCCTTCAACCAGACAATCGTCGGAGACGTGTTTGGAGGCAACCCAGTCAGGGTGAAAGCATTACACACACTGTCCAGCGAGTGCAGCAAGGTGGAGTTTCCCTGCTGTTTTGGGGTGGCACTATGTGGGGCCGACGTACGCCGGTGGTGGTCATGAAAGGTGCCGTAACGGCTGTACCATATGTGAATGCCATTCTCCGACCGATAGTGCAACCGTATCGGCAGCATATTGGCGAGGCATTCGTCTTCATGGACGACAGTTCGCGCCCCCATCGTGCACATCTTATGAATGGCTTCCTTCAACATAACGATATCCCTCAACTAGAAGTGGCCAGCATGTTTTGCAGACATGAACCCTATCGAACATGCCTGGGATGGATTGAAAAGGGCTGTTTATGGACGACGTGACCAGCCAATCACTCTGAGGTATCTACGTCGAATCGCCTTTGAGGAATGGGACAATCTGGACCGAAAGTGCCTTGATGAACTTGTGAATAGTATGCCACGACGAATACAGGCATGCATCAGTGCAAGAGGACGTGCTACTGGGTATTACAGGTACCGGTGTGTACAGCTATCTTGACCACCACATCTGAAGGTCTCGCTGTATGGTGGTACAAAATGCAATGTGTGGTTTTCATGCGCAAAAAAGGGCGGAAATGATGTTTATCTTGATCTCTATTCCAATTTTTTTTACAGGTTCCGGAACTCTTGGAACCGAGATGATGCAAAACTGTGTATATACGACGCACTACGAATGCGTTTAGACAAATTGGCTATAAATTGATACTTATACACGTATCGGTCGGAAATACAACTGTCAAGTTTGGTGTCGGTGGATGAATTTGTGACACTGCAACGTAATCAGGGGGACATCGCAATATCAGGGGATAAATCCTTTGAGAATTTCATTCTATGTACTCAATTGGACACCAATTATGCCCTGCATAATTGTGATTGGAGTAATAGGCAAATCGTTCCACAACTAAGTGCAATGCCACTAGTCCACGACGTTGGCAGTAGCGGGTGAACCACCACCGAACAAAGCATCAAGAAGGAAACGGTCGCACCAGAGAGCCGACAGAACTGAGGCAGTCGTCAGAGAAACACTCAGAGCTCCGTATTCATTATAATCATCGAGCCGACGTGCAACTGTTCTTCAGTGACTATAAGGACAATTCATAGTTAGCTCACTGGATAGATGCTGAGCTCACGGCAGCCATTGCGCCAACTGTCATTGATATCTGGTTCACCAAGGAGTCAGTTTTCAGTGGTATCGCGCACAATCGGAATCTCAGTGCCTGGGATAGAATTGTCTCCGGTGATGAGTCTCGCTTCGAATGGAGCCCCGATGACCACCAAAGACGTGTCTGGAGACTTCGCGGACACTGGTGCGACACCAAGGTGACTGTCACCTGCCATGCGCGGCGACAACTAGGAGGTTGGGTGCCATTTTGTTTCATAACAGGACCCCTTCCAGCACAACGCTACGTCGACATTATTCCACTCCCCGTTTTCCGTGGCAAGCCGTCCTTGCCTTACATTTCAGCAATATAATGCCCACCCACAAATGGCCACAGTTTCTACGGGTTTTCTTTGTGCTTACCAAATCCTTCCTTATCTAGCAAGGTCGCTAGATCTCTTCCC